>NW_024570632.1:0-167798 GCF_018345385.1 Vulpes lagopus | reverse complement strand
AAGTCTCAAGCAGGCTCCGCACTGAGCATAAATCTTGATGAAGGGCTCTATCTGATGACCTTTAGATCCTGATGCATTTTTAAACCTCTCTCCTCTCCTCTCTCCCTCCCTCCACCTTCTCCCTTTCCCTTTTATATACACAGAAATGTTTTTCCTCATAAGGGCTTTTAAAAGCATTTAGTTTGCAAATACAATGTCCAAGGAATAAAATTACACACCATCAAATATGTTGTGAGTCTATCACCTTTTAAAGTATGTGTGTTGGGATCCCTGGGTGGCGCAGCGGTTTGGCGCCTGTCTTTGGCCCAGGGCGCGATCCTGGAGACCCGGGATCGAATCCCACATCAGGCTCCCGGTGCATGGAGCCTGCTTCTCCCTCTGCCTGTGTCTCTGCCTCTCTCTCTCTCTCTGTGTGACTATCATAAATAAATAAAAAAATTAAAAAAAAAAATAAAGTATGTGTGTTGGGATGGCTGGGTGGTTCAGTGGTTGAGCGTCTGCTTTCAACCCAGGAAGTGATCCTGGGGCCTGGGATCGGGTCCCACATCAGGCTCCCTGCATGGAGCCTGCTTCTCCTCCCTCTGCCACCTATGTCTCTGTTATCTCTCTCTGTGTTTCTCATGAATAAATAAATTTTTAAAAAGTATGTGTGTCCATATATACATATGTATAGACACACATATACATATATTATTGATATATGGTTATATATAAACCTTATATATATATGATATATGTATTATATATATCTTATTTATATATGGTTATATATAAACCTTATATATATGTTATATATATATAACCTTATATATGTCATATATAACCTTATATATAACCTTATATATATTATATATACCTTATATATAACTTATATGTTATATATACCTTATATATAACATAACATATATGTTATATATATAATTTATAACATATAAAAAATAACTTATATAACATGTGTGTGTGTGTGTGTGTGTGTGTGTAACTATTTGTGTGACAGGACAGAAGGCCTGTGGTTTTGGTTCAATTTCTGTACTATATTTGAATAGAGAATCAGAACCAAAGAGTGATATCTCTGTCCAGAAGACCTATCAGGGTAAGTGTCCTTGGACTTTATTCTACTACAGAGACTTGTTATTCAAAGTGTGCAGTATCAATATCACCTGATTGCAAAACAAATAATGATGCTTCAAAGATACCAATGTGTAATCCGGAAAGTCTATGAATAAGTTATATAACATGGCAAAAAAGACCCTACAGATGTAATTAAATTAAGATCTTGGCAAGACCAATATAATCATAAGGATTTTTACAAGAGGGAGGCAAGATTGTCAGAGAATTGGGATGTGGCTACAGAAACGGAGGTAGTTGTGATGGGAGGTCATGAGCAAAGGAATGCAAACAAGCTGGAAAGGGCAAGTTAACAGATACACCCTCAAAGCTTCCAGAAGGAACTCAAACATCTGCAAACATTATTGGAACTGATTTTGGATTTCTCATCTCTAGAACTGTAAATTAGAAGTTTGAATTGTTTTAATTCAGTATGTTTGTGGAAATGCGCTATAGCAGCAACAGGAAATTAATATGCCCACCTTGGAATTGATTAAAAATGCTGTGTCTCAAGCCCCTCTACAGACTTACTAAATAAGAATCTGCATCTTAATAAGCTATCCAGCCAATTCATATGCACGTTAAAGCTTGAGAAACACTGCTTAACTTTATAATCTTTTTAAAATGTAGATTAAATCATTCACTTATCCAAGCAAAAGACTTAATCATGGACCAGTCAGGTAGGTGCCAATGTATTAAAACCTTTGACGTGACATGGTAAAGCCATTTAAAATCAATGAGAAAATTATTGATCCAAGGATTTCTTTTGTTTGCAGATCCAAGGTATTTATTTTGATTTTCTTACTCTCTCCGATGCATGGGAAATTTTTAACTGAATTAAATAATAGGAATCTACAGAATATGAACAAGAAGGGGGAGGGGGCAAAAAACTTGTTAAACATTCAGATGTTTTCATCTGCAGAGCCAGATACCTAATTAGCTAGATTTTTTTTTGCCTTTGGATTCAGATGTTTTTTTTTTTTTTTAAATATTTTATTTATTTATTCTTGAGAGATAGAAGGAGAGACAGAGCCAGAGACACAAGCAGAGACAGAGCCAGAGCCAGAGACACAGGCAGAGGGAGAAGCAGGCTCCATGCACCGGGAGCCGGGGGAGGGATTTGATCCCGGGTCTCCTGGGCCAAAGGCAGGCGCCAAACCGCTGCGCCACCCAGGGATCCCCAGGATTCAGATGTTTTGTCATAGTTACAGTTTAACTTAAAGGGCAATAATAGACAGCTCTTGTCTTTGGTTTCAAACTACTAAGGGAAGAATTACATCACTGTAATAGGGGATGATCTCCAGGATCAACTTTATCACAAGACAAGCAGTTAATTCTCAGTAAATACTCATTGGCAATAACAAAGCCATAATTAAACTGTAAGCACCTTCGACTGCGTTTGTGCTTGGCCTAAGTGGTTGGCTAGGCATTTTTACTCTCTGACCCTTATGTTTGGCAGCCACATCTATGAACCTATGTGGTCGTAAAATAACTATTGACTTCAAATAACAATTTGACTTCCAGTAACAACTACTTTGATAGAACTATCTTCTTCTGAATATCAAACTATATGCCAATGTGTATTCTTTTTTTTATAATAAATTTATTTTTTATTGGTGTTCAATTTAGCAACATACAGAATAACACCCAGTGCTCATCCCGTCAAGTGTCCCCCTCAGTGCCCGTCACCCAGTCACCCACACCCCCCGCCCCCCTCCCCCTCCACCACTCCTAGTTCATTTCCCAGAGTTAGGAGTCTTTATGTTCTGTCTCCCTTTCTGATATTTCCCACACATTTCCTCTCCCTTCCCTTACATTTCCTTTCACTATTATTTATATTCCCCAAATGAATGAGAACATACACTGTTTGTCCTTCTCCGATTGACTTACTTCACTCAGCATGATACCCTCCAGTTCCATCCACGTGGAAGCAAATGGTGGGTATTTGTCGTTTCTAATGGCTGAGGAATATTCCATTGTGTGCATAGACCACATCTTCTTTATCCATTCATCTTTCGATGGACACCGAGGCTCCTTCCACAGTTTGGCTATTGTGGACATTGCTGCGAGAAACATCGGGGTGCAGGTGTCCCGGCGTTTCATTGCATCTGACTCTTTGGGGTAAATCCCCAACAGTGCAATTGCTGGGTCGTAGGGCAGGTCTATTTTTAACTCTTTGAGGAACCTCCACACAGTTTTCCAGAGTGGCTGCACCAGTTCACATTCCCACCAACAGTGTAAGAGGGTTCCCTTTTCTCCGCATCCTCTCCAACATTTGTTGTCTCCTGCCTGGTTAATTTTCCCCATTCTCACTGGTGTGAGGTGGGATCTCATTGTGGTTTTGATTTGTATTTCCCTGATGGCAATGAGGCAGAGCATTTTCTCATGTGCCTGTTGGCCATGTCTATGTCTTCCTCTGTGAGATTTCTCTTCATGTCTTTTGCCCATTTCATGATTGGATTGTTTATTTCTTTGGTGTTGAGCTTAATAAGTTCTTTATAGATCTTGGAAACTAGCCCTTTATCTGATACGTCATTTGCAAATATCTTCTCCCATTCTGTAGGTTGTCTTTTAGTTTTGTTGACTGTATCCTTTGCTGTTCAAAAGCTTCTTTTTAGTTGTGGGAAATACATGTCTACTGCTTGAGCCACTCAGTCTAGGATATCTAAGTATAGCAGCCTTAACTAAGACTGATATTTAGACTCTGGAATATATATCCTCACACCTCATAAATAGACAACATTTAGAGGTGACTGTTATGAAGTTTTAATTGTCAATATTTGCATTTATTATTTTAAAAATTGAATATTTGAGTCCTTATTTTTTAGAACAATGGGAATACATTTAGAAATATGACGGCTCCTTATATTCATATCCATAATGCACTTGACTGACACTCTTTGAATCATTGGTAATCAGTAAGTAAGCTTTTTACATCAAATCTATTCTAATTGACCATTTTGCTCCAAAGATAGCAAAATAGAACAAACTACAGAATATTAATAAGAACTTCTGATCTAGTAGGTTAAGTTCCAGTAATTCTGTTGAATTTAGAAACCACAAAATCTCAAATTTTATTAATGTTGTTTTGCAAAAATTATGAAATGGGAAGCTAAGCAAAGGCTCTATACCTGTCCCTCCCTCTTTATTACCTTACAAGTTAGAGAGGTTGGTATAGAGCCATGCAAAGGAGAATTCCATCACTTTCTTTCCCCAAGCATCTCTTCTTCCTACAAATTTTCATCAATCAGAAAGGTTTTCCTTAACTGTCTAAAGACTCTGTTTATGTTATCTCTTTTGTGAGTTGTTGTTTTCCCTCTTATATCTTCCTAGGGCCATTATGTGAGAATAGCTGCCAAAAATATGATTTTGTACTGGAGAAATGAAAACCCATATTCAGTACTTTCAAAGTACCATTTCCTTTGAATCTTCATTCTTTCATAAATATTCATTGCACACTGAATTAGTACCGAAGAGAATACTAGATTCAACAAAACAGTATCTTGCCTTAATCAAGTTAGATCCTCTGAAAATAATTATAAACATATTCTAAGGTCTAGAATGACATTCACTTGTAGTGTGACTTTCATTTATTTCAGTGGGCCAAATGTAATTGTATATCCTCACTAAAATATTCTTTTTAAAAGAACTACCAATATTTCATTCCATTCTTTAGTTTTTCCATCTAATCATAATACACAAGAATAACCAAGGTCTTTTGGTTTTACATAAGGATATTGATTTCCATCAGAATGACCCCTATAATTATTTCATTTTTTGAAGAACAAACTCCAACTGGTGTCATTCAGTTCTCTTAGGTATTCATAGCTTATCATTTTATATGTGTATATAGGTATCAAACTTAATCAGCTATTTTATGGAGCTTTGGGGACTGTCCTTAAATTTCTATTTATATGATTTTCTGCCCACTATACTCATTTAGCATAGAATATTAATACTCAAATAATTAAGAGTACAAACATCAGTGTACAAATAGGAAAAGATAGGGTTTTATTTCTCCTGATAAAACGGTTTGAACTTAGATTTGTGAAATATTACCATGTGGCAGGAGCTACACTAAATGTTTTACATCATTATTTAACACTCAATACAACCCCATGTTGCATATGAGGAAACTAATATACATAGAGATTGCATAGCAAATGCAATGTTTCATGCCTGGTAAGTAACACAGCTTGGACTCAAAGAGAAGTGTTTTTCAAAAAAATCTCAATTGAAATTTTTGTTTTGCAGAATACACTTTGGTGCCATGAGAGAAGTATTTTTATGGTAGTGATAATTATTTCAAAACTATGCTGTGAATAAGTAGTGTCTAGATAGCCCTTTCTTTGAAAAGAGGAAAAGCAATTGCTATCAATTTCACCTTATCTAAGAAGTAATCATTCTTCAGTATCAAACAAACTCAACCTTCTCTGTCAAGCCTTCCATAAAGTCTCTGGATTCTAATAGATAATTTCCTCGAATCCTGGTAGCAACTTGTGATTTTTCTTAATATTTCATCTCCTTTGACAATCTCACTAAGGAATTTTTGAGGCTATAACCTGTGTCTGTACTTATCTTGCACCTGGTCCCATAAAATGGGTACTTTTAAAATATACTAACTATTGGAACACATGCAAGTTTGTTGTAATTATAAGTCACATTTGATGAAATGAATATATCTTGTTGAGTTGGTCTCTGTTGGTATCTATTTGATACAAACGATATTAGTTTCAGGTGTACAACATTGTGATTTCACAGTAATATCCATTACTCTATCGTTGATAAGTATAGTCACCGTCTATCATGATGCAATATCATTACAGTATTATTGACTATATTCCCTATGTTCTACATTTTATCTCCATAAACTATTTATTTTATAACTAGAAGTTCAGACCATTAGTCCCCTTCTACTGTTCTCCTATCTCCCATTCCACCATAATGGACCAACCCCACCCACCCCAGCAACTACCGGTAGGGTTGTTCTCTGCCTTAAAGTCTTTTGTTTTGCTAGATTCCACTAATAAGTGAAATTGTATGGAATTTGGCTTTCTGAGTCTGATTAACTTCACCCAGCACAAAACTGTATAGGTCCATCCATGTTGTGACAAACGGCAAATTTTGATTATTTTTCTATGGATGAGTATTCATTCTATATTTATATGTCATATCTTCTTTAGCTATTTGTTGTTTTTTATGATAGTCAGAGAGAGAGAGAGAGAGAGAGGCAGAGACACAGGCAGAGGGAGAAGCAGGCTCCATGCACCGGCAGCCCGACGTGGGATTCAATCCCGGTCTCCAGGATCGTGCCCCGGGCCAAAGGCAGGTGCCAAACTGCTGCACCACCCAGGGATCCGTTCTTTAGCTATTTGTATATAAATGGACCCTTGGGGTGCCTCCGTCTCTTGGCTATTTGAAATAATGCTGCAATAAAGGGATGTGTATCACTTTGAATTAGTGTTTCATCTGTGTTGGGTAAATACCCAGAAGGAGAATTGCTGGATCATGTAGCATTTCTATTTTTAACTTTTTGAGGAACCTCCATACTGTTTCCCATAGTGGTTGCATCAATGTACATCTGCACAAACATTGCATGAACCGTCCCTTTTTTCCATATCCTCACCAATACTTGTTATTTCTTGACTTTTTGATAATAACAAGTCTACTAAGTGTGAGGGCATAGCTCATTGTGGTTTTGATTTGCATTTTCTTGATGATTACTGATTTTGAATACCTTCACATGTGCCTGGTGGCCATCTGTTGATCTTCTTTGGAAAAAATGTCTATTTTAAATCTTTTTCCATTATTCAATCAGGTTGTTTTTGTTTTTGATATTAAGTTGTGTAAGGCCTTTATATATTTTGGATATTACTACCTCTTATTGTATTTATGATTGCAACCTACCGAATGTGAAAAGATATTTACAATTTGTTTTGTTGATAAGGTTTTCTTCATTGTGCAGAAACTTTTTATTTTGGCTAGTCCCAATTGTTTGCTTTTGTTTCTCATATCCATAATTATCTTGCTCAATCGATGTCCATGAAATTACTATGTTTTCTTTCAGGCTTTTATGGTTTCAGGTCTTTAGTCAATTTTGCATATATTTTTTAGTATAGGAAAGTAGTTGAGTTTTCCCAACAGCATTATTGAAAAGACAGTCTTTTTTCCATTGTATATTCTTGCCTTTGTTCTATATTAATTGACAAATATAGGAGCGGTTTATTTCTGTGGTCTCTATACTGTGCTGTTAATCCATCCATTTTTTGTGCCAGTACCATATGGTTTTGGTTATTATAACTTTATAGTATCTCTTTGAGTCTGTGCTTGTCATATCTCCAGCTTTGTTCTTCTTTCTGAAGATTGCTTTGGCTATTCAAGGACTTGTTCCACACAAGTTTTAGGAGTAATCTAGTTCTGTGGAAAATGTTGGTATTTTGATAGGGATTACACTATATCTGTAGATTGCTTTGAGTAGTAGGGATATTAATAACATTATCTTCAATTTATTACATAAATAGCTTACTGTTTTCATAGTGAATGTCTTTCACCTCCCTGGTTAAATTTCTCTTAACTTCTCTTTCTAGACCTACAATAATAATGATCAGAAACAACATATTTCTATAGATTAATTTTATATCCTGCAACTTTACTGAATTCATTTATTGTACTAGTTCTTTGGTAGAGTCTTTAGAGCTTTCTACATACAGTATCATGTCATCTACACTAAATGACAGTCTTACTTTTTCCTTTCCAATTTGGATACCTTTTATTTCTTTTTCTTGTTTGATTTTTGCAGCGAGGACTTCCAATACTATTTGGATAAAATGGTGAAAGTAGACATCCTTGTGTTTTTCCTGATCTGAGATGGAAAGATTCATTTTTTTTTCTCACCATTAAGTATGATGGCTTTTTTCATATATGGCCTTTATTCCATTGAGCCCACTTTGTTGAGAGTTTTATCATGAGCAAATGTATATTTTGTCATAGGCTTTTATCCTTCCTCTTGTTAAGGGGATGTATCACACTGATTGATTTGGGAATCAAATATTTCCTGGTATCCCTGGAAAAAATCCTACTTGGTCCTGGTAAATTATATTTTTAATGTATTGCTGGACTCAGCTAATATTTTGTTGAAGATTCTTGCAAGTATGTCTTCAGAGATTGTGGCCTGTAGTTTTCTTTTGTGTGTGGCATCTTTACCTGGTTTTGGTATCCAGAGTAATGCTGACTTCATAGAATGGATTTTAATGTTTTCCTTCCTCTTCTCTATTTAGGAATACTTTGAGTAGAATAGCTGTTAACTCTTTAAATGTTTGGTAGACTTCTCTTGTTTTTTTTTTTTAATATTTTATTTATTTATTCATGAAAGACACACACAGAGAGAGGCAGAGACACAGGCAGAGGAAGAAGCAGGCTCCATGCAAGGAGCCAGATGTGGGACTCGATCCTGAGGCCGTAGATCACGCCCAAGCCATGGGTAGGTGCTCAACCGCTAAGCCAATCAGGCGCCCCGGTAGACTTCTCTTGTGATGCCATCTGGTCCTGGACTTGTGTTTGAAAGTGTCTGTTTAAATTTTCGAATTCTTTCTGATCCAGTGTTGGAAGATCATACATGTCTAGGAATAGATCCATTTCATCTACATTATCCAATTTAGTGCCATATAATTTTTCAGAAAATTGTATTTTTGTTGAGGTTTTGTGTCTTGTATTGATAAAAACTTCCCTCTTACACACAGCAAAAGCAGCTCTGTGTTTTTTGATTTCTTCATTGACCTCTTAGTAGCATATTATTTAGCCTCCAAGTCATTGCAGGTTTGTTCTCCCAGTTTTAACTTGTAATATGTCAAATTTGCTGAGACAATAGAAACAATTTGTATTCTGCTGGCTTTGGAAGGGGCAGTCTAATGTGTTATTCAAAGTCACTGGACGGAGGGAGGGGCAAGATGGCTAAAGAGTAGGGTCCCCAAGTCACCTGTCCCCACCAAATGACCTAGATAACATTCAAATCATCCTGAAAATCTACGAATTCGGCCTGAGATTTAAAGAGAGAACAGCTGGAATGATACAGTGAGAAGAGTTCGCGCCTCTATCAAGGTAGAAAGACGGGGAAAAAAGAAATAAAGAAAAAAAAAAAAAGGCCTCCAAGGGGGAGGGGCCCCGCGAGGAGCCAGGCTAAGGACGGGGGAGTGCCCCCAGGACAGGAAAGCACCATCCCGGAGAAGCAGGAGCTTCACCAATGTTACCGGACAGAAAGGGGCTCACAGGGAGTTAGAGCAGGACCGCAGGAGGACGGGGATGCCCTCAGGCTCCATGGGACACTAACAGACACCTGCGTCCCGGGGAGACCGTGCCGAGCTCCCTAAGGCTGCAGGGCGCACACAGCTGGACCGGGGAGCAGCTCGGCTTGACACGGGAGCAGCTCAGAAGGGCTCCGGCGGAGGCTCTGCGCGGAGGGGGCTGCGCGGCTCAGGGAGCAGCTTGGAGGGGCTCGGGCAGCGGCCACGCGGAGAGGGGGCTGCCCCGCCAGGAGCGCGAATCCAACAGCTCAGGCCTGGAGCACAGGGCGCCAGGGACAGCCTAGGATCCGACCTCCCTCCAGGACAGGAGGAGGCCAGGAGGGCCCAGGACAGCAAGGACGCTCCTGCCCCGAGCTGAGCAGATCAGTGGCACTGCGCGGGAGCATCCAGGCCCTGCAGACGGAGAGCTCAGTAGTTACTGTGAGAGCTGAATCCAGGGCTCCAGAGCTGGCCCCGCCACTGTTGTTGTTCCTCCTGGGGCCTTACGGGGTAAACAACCCCCACTGAGCCCTGCACCAGGGAGGGGGCAGAGCAGCTCCCCCAAGTGCTAACACCTGAAAATCAGCACAACAGGCCCCTCCCCCAGAAAACCAGCTAGACTGACAAGTTCAAGGGAAAGTCAAGGGACTTAAAGTATACAGAATCAGAAGATACTCCCCCGTGGTTTTTTGTTTTGTTTTGTTTTGTTTGTTTGTTTGTTTTTGCTTTTTGGTTTCTCTTTACTTGCCCCACCCTATTTTTCCTTTCTTTCTTTTTCTTTCTCTTTTTCTACTCTTTTTTTCTTTTTTTCTTCCTTTTTTCTTTTTTTTTTCTTTCCTTCTTTCTCTCCTCTCTTTTTTTTTTTATTTTTATTTTTATTTTTTATTTTTTATTTTTTTTTTTTGTTTTTTTTTTTTTTGTTTTTTCTCTCCTCTCTTTTTATCCTTATACCAATACAATTTGTTTTTGGCCACTCTGCACTGACCAAAATGAATAGAAGGAAAACCTCACCTCAAAAAAAGAATCAGAAACAGTCCTCTCTCCCACAGAGTTACAAAATTTGCATTATAGGGATCCCTGGGTGGCGCAGCGGTTTGGCGCCTGCCTTTGGCCCAGGGCGCGATCCTGGAGACCCAGGATCGAATCCCACGTCAGGCTCCCGGCGCATGGAGCCTGCTTCTCCCTCTGCCTGTGTCTCTGCCTCTCTCTCGCTCTCTGTGTGACTATCATAAATGAATAAAAATTAAAAAAAAAATTTGCATTACAATTCAATGTCTGAAAACCAATTCAGAAGCACTATTATACAGCTACTGGTGGCTCTAGAAAAAAACATAAAGGACTCAAGAGACTTCATGACTGCAGAATTTAGATCCAATCAGGCAGAAATTAAAAATAAATTGAATGAGGGATCCCTGGGTGGCGCAGCGGTTTGGCGCCTGCCTTTGGCCCAGGGCGTGATCCTGGAGACCCGGGATCGAGTCCCGCGTCGGGCTCCCGGTGCATGGAACCTGCTTCTCCCTCTGCCTGTGTCTCTGCCTCTCTCTCTCTCTGTGACTATCATAAATAAAAAAATAAAAAAAAAAAAAAAGAAATTCCGAAAAATAAATTGAATGAGATGCAATCCAAACTAGAAGTCCTAACGACGAGAGTTAACGAGGAGGAAGAACGAGTGAGTGACATAGAAGACAAGTTGGTGGCAAAGAAGGAAACTGAGGAAAAAAGAGACAAACAATTAAAAGATCATGAGGATAGATTAAGGGAAATAAGTGACAGCCTGAGGAAGAAAAACCTACGTTTAAATGTTTTTATTTTTTATTTTATTTTTTTTTATTTATGATAGTCACAGAGAGAGAGAGAGAGACAGGCAGAGACACAGGCAGAGGGAGAAGCAGGCTCCATGCACCGGGATCCCGACCTGGGATTCGATCCCGGGTCTCCAGGATCGGGCCCTGGGCCAAAGGCAGGCACCAAACTGCTGCGCCACCCAGGGATCCCAAAACCTACGTTTAATTGGGGTTCCCGAGGGTGCCGAAAGGGCCAGAGGGCCAGAATATGTATTTGAACAAATCATGGATGAACACTTTCCTAATCTGGGAAGGGAAACAGGCATTCAGATCCAGGAAATAGAGAGCCCCCCCTCAAATCAATAAAAACCATTCAACACCTCGACATTTAATAGTTAAGCTTGCAAATTCCAAAGATAAAGAGAAAGAGAAGATCCTTAAAGCATCAAGAGACAAGAAATCCCTGACTTTTATGGGGAGGAATATTAGGGTAACAGCAGACCTCTCCACAGAGACCTGGCAGGCCAGAAAGGACTGGCAGGATATATTCAGGGTCCTAAATGAGAAGAACATGCAACCAAGAATACTTTATCCAGCAAGGCTCTCATTGAGAATGGAAGGAGAGATAGAGAGCTTCCAAGACAGGCAGGAACTGAAAGAATATGTGACCTCCAAACCAGCTCTGCAAGAAATTTTAAGGGGGACTCTTAAAATTCCCCTTTAAGAAGTCCAGTGGAACAATCCACAAAAACAAGGGCTGAATAGATATCAGGAAGCAGTATTTTCATGGAAAATCCAGGAAACAGTTAAAGCCAGGCGATTCAAGAAACAGGAAATCATGAAACCGTCTAAGGAAACAGGAAGTTTTCCAGGTATTCACCTGGACTTCTTAATAATATCACTGATATTCATGGAGTGGCCTAAGTGATGTACGAGGGCTTTGGAGAAGGGAATAAGTTAACTAGCTGGAGGCATGCACTTCCCACTTTACCCACACCTGCTTCCGATGCATTCTCTTGGTGCCCAGGCCCGGACTGCAGCACAGCCCTTTGATCGATCTTTGCCTAGTGAGGGGCAAAACTACATGTTCTCCCAAGGCCTAGGGACTCCTATGACATTTCTTCTGTCTGCTATTTCCTGGGATCACTCTCCAACCTCGCACCCGGGGCCATGTCCCTGGCTGGTGAGCCAGAGGGAGGGGCACACACATATCATAATGGGCATTGAGCCAGGGGATGATGCGCGGCCTGGCATGGGACATAAATAATGGGGTAAGTCTGAGCTTATATTCAGGTACTCATTTGGTCAAGATGAGTAACTAGCCAAACGCCCTTGGAGAAATGACAAAAAAGCTGCCTCGGATTTCTTCTTCTCCACCCCAGGCTCCACCTACCCACTCTTTTCCTTCCTCCTCACGACCCCGGGCTCCACCTACCCACTCTATTTCTTCCTCCTCTCAACCCCGGTCTCCTCCTATCTACTCTATTCCTTCCTTCTCTCATTGTCCAAGGCCGTTTCTTCTTGTACGTAACTCTTTTTGTCCACAGAACACTCCCCAGCCTCGGCCACCTCTCTCACCTCATAAGCCTATCTCTTTCCCTCCTGTTCATATAGTGCTGTCCCTCCTTGCCGCCCTAACGTACAGGTTTCCCCACCCAAATCTTGCTCTATTCCTTCCAAAACCTCCAGCCCCTCTCCTTTTTTCTCGCTATTGTTCTCCATTACTCCAGTTTGTTCTTTGCTCCTACTCCCCCTCCCAGCCCTAAGTAGACGTTAAAGTCTTATCCTCCCCAGCATTCCAGCCAACTCCATCCAGACCTCCGTGATTCACAAATCCTATCCTGGAGAGATGATTTCCCTGTGAGTGGGACAGTTCTGATATCATCCAGAATTGCCAAAACAAAAGATCCCCAGGAGCTTGACTTGGTGAATGTTGGGAACTCAAGACAATGCCAGTCAACATCTAGCTTGGAGGGTAAGCCTTGTCCATGATGGCGTTTTCACCCACAACATGGTTATCGTACTATTCTCTGTATGTTACCTTCATCCTTGTGAATCGCCTTCAGATGCCAGAGATACCTTTAGCAAGATAGTCTCTGCCAGAAAACCAGTTTCTTTCCTCTCTTTCCTAATTTGCTGGCCTGAATGAATTCTACATTTATAACTGGTTTCTCCATGGAATTTGGTCTGTGACCCCAGAGCAAACAGCAAGACCAAGGACACAAGGTAGAGAAGAGTGAGTGGAAATCATGTCATCTGATCTCTACACAGGTGAGTCCTATTGATCTGCCCTGGATGAAAGTGAATGGGAGAATGGGTGACCTCTAAGAACTCCCAGACAAGCACAAGACCCCTATTATAGACATAGAAGGATTCAAGGTTCTTTGGTCTGGTTCCTCCAAGACTCTATTGTTCTGCACCTAGGATTTGTGGAAATGGACTAGAGACCTTTTGCCTTTGAGAAATGCCTCCTGCAAAAAAGAAGGAGGCCCCCCATTATGATCTCATTGAAGCTCTGACCCTTGAACCTCTGAATCCCAGAAAACGGCAGGACCAAAGCCTAGAAGGAAAGTATACATCCATATCCTTTCCAGATGATAGCATCAAATAATCACATGATATATATTTATTTATATATATATATTAAAATCGTCTTCATAAGCCAATATATAGATTCAGTGGAATCTCAATCAAATTTCGGACACATATCTTAAGGAAACGTGAGAAGCTGTTGATACTTGCAGCGACAGGCAAAAGAGCCAGGAATACCCATGACTCCTTTAAGAACTGGTAAGAATCATTTTGCTACCGGATACGAGACTTACCACAAGAGCCAAAATTCCATAGCCCTTGCCTCTCTACCTTTCTATTGTGGGGCGTGGCCCTCTCACCCCGTTCTACAACTCTAGTCTGGGCAGGTGTCTCTGTCACAGGGCTGCCTCAGGGGAATTGGGGTAAAGAGCTCAGTTCTAAGAAAGCAAGGGAGGGAGGGAGGTGTGGACCGAAGGCGAGAGAAAGGAAGGGAGGAAGCAAGAAGGGACGGAAGGAAGAAGGAGGGAGGAGAAAGGAAGGAAGGAACGAAGGAAGGAAGGATGGAAGGAAGGAGGGAAGGAGGGAAAGAAGGAACTAGGCAGGGAAGGAAGGAGGGAGAAAGGGAAGGAAGGAAGGGCTTAGTAAAAAGCTCCTCATTTACTGGAGCTTCTCTTTGCCAGTGGGGCATCACCCCGGGAGAGCAGACTGGGAGACCAAAGGGTCCAGCGGGGACGCCCAACCTCCACAAGGGGAGATGAGCCTGAGAGAGCTCCATCAGCCCCAATGTAACTTAGGGTCCCCTGCCCCCCACTCCAATAGCAAAGCTTCTGCCCCCCCCCCCCACCCCGGACATGAGACCATGCCACTCCCAATGTGGGGACACTGGGCAAGCCACACTCAAACACCTGCAACTTCTGCCCTCCTGGTAAATTTGAGGAAAATGTATCCATTCAGTTAATTGTGTAAGTTAATCTTACAGCTTCCCTAAGATGGACATGTCAGAGCGCTTGCTGTTGCTTCTCCGTGTAACCACATCAACAACGTCCATTCTTTCATCTTATGATTGTGTGCTGACCCTTGGGGTGTGCTGGTCCAGGCCCCATGGACTTTGCCAACATACAGAATAACACCCAGTGCTCATCCCGTCAAGTCCCCTCCTCAGTGCAGTCACCCATTATCTCCCACCCCCCACCCTCTACCCCTTCCACCACCCCTAGTTCATTTCCCAGAGTTAGCAGTCTTTATGTTCTATTTTCTCTTCTACCTTTTTCCTTTTCCCAGTACAACTTGTTTTAGGCCACTCTGCATGAAGCAAAATGACTAGAAGGAAAAACTCAGCTCAAAGGAAAGAAGCAGAAACAGTCCTCTCTCCCAGAGTTACAAAATTTGGATTACAATTCAATGTCAGAAAGCCAATTCAGAAGCACAATTATAAAGCTACTTAAAATGGTCGATTTTGTCTGTCTCCTATACCTTTCTTTTCATTGTTAAGGGCATATATGTAAAATTAAAAAAAAAAAAGTTTTATGGGTAAACCTTTAAAATGGCTTCCAAAATTTTGGTAACCTAAATCTTTGACATTTCATGTATATTGAAATTCAATTTACAACCCACAGTATAATAGCCAGTACTTATCCTGATAGGTGACCCCTCAGTTCCCATCACCCAGTCACCACATGTCCCCCGCCCACCTCCCTTTCCCCAACCCTTTGTTCATTTTCCCGATTTAGGATTCTCACGGTTTGTCTCCCTCTCTATTTTTCCCATTCATTTCCCCTCCTCCCCCCGATAATCCTTTCACTATTATTATAATCTCCATATGAATGAAACCATATAATGTTTGTCCTTCTCTGATTGACTTACTTCACTCAGCATAATCCTCTCCAGTTCCATCCAGGTTGAAGGAAATGGTGGGTATTCATCCTTCTAATGTCAGTAATATTCCATTATATATATATACCGCATCATCTTTATCCATTCATTTGTCTAAGGACACAGAGGCTCCTTCCACAGTTTGGCTATTGTGGATATTGCTGTAATAAACACTGGGGTGCACGTGTACTGGTATTTGACTGCATCTGTATCTTTGGGTAAATACCCAGTAGTGCAATTGCTGGGTCATAGGGCTGATCTATTTTAACTCTCTGAGGGTCATCCACACAGATTTCCAGAGTGGCTGCACCAGTTAACATTCCCACCAACAGTGCAGGAGGCTTCCCCTTTCTCCACACCCTCTGCAACATTTGTTGTTTCACGTCTTGTTAATTTTCCCCATTCTCACCATTCTGAGGTGGTATCTCATTGTGGTTTTGATTTGTATTTCCCTGATGGCCAGTGATGCAGAGCATTTTCTCATGTGCTTCCTGGCCACAAATATGTCTTCTTTGGTGAAATGTCTGTTATGTCTTCAGCCCATTTGATGACTGGATTGTTTCTTTCTTGGGTGTTGAATTTGGTATGTTCTTATTAGATCTTGGATACTAGCCCTTTATCTGATATGTCATTTGCAAATATCTTCTCCCATTCTGTAGGTTGTATTTTAGTTTTGTTGACTGCTTCTTTTGCTGTGCAGAGGCTTTTATCCTGATGAAGTCCCAATAGAGTTCATTTTTGCTTTCATTTCCTTTGCCTTCATAGATGTATCTTGCAAGAAGTTCCTGTGGCCAAGTTCATAAAGGGTGTTGCCTGTCATCTCCTCTAGGATTTTGATGGATTCTTGTCTCATCACATTTAGATCTTTCATCCATTTTTAGTTTATCATTGTGTCTGGTGTGAGAGAATAGTCTAGTTTCAGTCTTTTGTATGTGTTTGTCAACTTGTCCCAACACCATTTAATGAAGAGAGTGTCCTTTTTATAGTGGATAGTCTTTCTTGCTTTGTCAAATATTAGTTGATTATAGAGTTGAGAGCCCATTTCTGGGGTCTATATTCTGTTCCATTGATCTATGTGTCTGTTTTTGTGCCAGTACCACACTGTCTTGATGATCACATCTTTGTACTACAGCTTGAAATCTGGCATTGTGATGCCCCCTGATCTGGAGTGTTTTTTTCCCCCCAATATTCCCCTGGTTATTCGGGGTCTTTTCAGATTCCACACAAAACCTAAGATTATTTATTCCAACTCTGTGAAGAAAGTCCATGCTATTTTGATAAGGATTTCATTGAACCCATAAAAGGCCCTGGGTAGCATAGACATTTTCATAATATTTATTCTTCCAATACATGAGCATGGAAAGTTTTTCCATCTCTTTGATTCTTCCTCAATTTCTTTCAGAAGTGTTCTATAGTTTTTAGGGTATAGATCCTTTACCTCTTTGGTTAGGTTTATTCCTATGTATCTTCTGGTTTGTGGTGCAATTGTAAATGAGATTGATTTCTTAATTTCTCTTTCTTCCCACTCATTGTCAGTGTAGAGAAATGCCACTGATTTCTGGGCATTGATTTCCGTATCCTGCCACATTGCTGAATTGCTGGATGAGTTTTAGCAATCTTGGTGTGGAGTCTTTGGGTTTTCAAAGTAAATTATCTTGTCATCTGCAAAAAGGGAGAGTTTGACTCCTTTGCCAATTTGAATGTCTTTTGGCTAGGACTTATGATAATGTGTTGAATAGCAGTGGTGAGAGTGGACATCCCTGTCATGTTCCTGATCTTAGGGAAAAGACTCTCCCATTTTCCCCATTGACAATGATGTTTGCTGTGGGCTTTTCGGAGATGGCTTTACAGATATTGAGGAATGTTCCCTGTGCGTAACTCTGAAGAGTACTGATCAGGAATGGATGCTGTACTTTGTCAAATGCTTTCCCTGCATCTATTGAGAGGATCCTATGGTTCTTGTTTTTTGTCTTGTTGATGTGATCACGTTGATTATTTTACAAGTGTTCAAATCCCTTGCATCCAAGGTATAAATCCCAGTTGAAACCTGGCCCCACCGCTCATGAAGCCTGAACCTTCAGGGCACCAGCGTCTGACTGGCAAGCCACTCATCCCCACCCACCACCTCCTGGGCAGCGATCTGCACATGGAATGAGGGGACCTGAACCCTGGCCCGAGGGAGGAGGGCCTGGACCTGGATAAAGGTGCTGTGGGGCTGGCAGATGCCGAACCTGGCTCATGCTGGCCTTCCCTGTCCTTCCCACTGCCTAACTGACTCCAGTAGGGGAATAATAAGATCAGAGATGCACAAACAGTGGGGAGTTGTAGAGGAAACAGGGAGTCATTTGACTTGGGCACACAGGGAATGTTTCTCCAGGCATGTGTCAGCTGCAGTTGGAAGGGAAGGGCGTTGAGGCCAAGGGAACAGCAAGGGTAAAAGTGTGGAGGAAGGCCCATGCAATGTATGAATTTCTAAAACTCAAACAAATGATAAGGTAACACATAGCTATTGTCAATGTTTTAAAGTCAGTAAAAGAAAACATAGGTCTCCCCACCTCAGCCACCAGCCCTCTTCCTCTGGAAGATTTAATGCAAGCGGCTCCCACTGAACCTGCCTCCTGGCGCAAGCATGCCTCTGTGTAGTCCCACCAACAGGATGTGACAGGAATGGTGGTGCAGGTTTTGGAAGTAGGCCAAAAGGAGGCCTAGCATCTTTCATTTTGGTGCTCTGGGAGCAGCCAGCTGCCGTGTAAGCGGTGTGGTGACAGTGCTGGGAAGACTGCACGGGGAGGAAAAAACTACAGAATGATGAATTGAGGGCCTGAGGACTATACTGGATGACTTGGGCTCCAGCCAGCCAGCAGCCACCTGGGCCACCCCGGCCAAGGTGTGACACATGAGAGTCAAAGCACTGAACCCTCCATCCAGCAGCCAGCACTGGAGCAGAGAGAAGTCCGGCCTCTGCTCTGTGCCCTCCGCATGTTGTAAAGACCCTAGGATACAGCTATAAGGAAGGTGTTAATGGTACACGTTATTAGAGGAAACCTCAGGTACTTTTTATGATTGCTGCCAAAAAATTAAAATTCTTTTCATCTTCTATAGATTGAAAGCCATAGGGACAATTTTTTCTTCTTTTGCTTTTCAAGTAAAAAGGGATAAAAACTGAAGTGCAATCAAACTCTTCTTTGTATCAGTTTAAACTATTTTAAGCAGAAAATTCTTTAGTTGTGTTTAATGGTTTTTAATCAATAAAATGCAACAATGACACATCAGCTGATTTCACAATGAATCTGTCCTGTATAATTTTTGAT
This sequence comes from Vulpes lagopus, assembly GCF_018345385.1. Classification (NCBI taxonomy): domain Eukaryota; kingdom Metazoa; phylum Chordata; class Mammalia; order Carnivora; family Canidae; genus Vulpes; species Vulpes lagopus. The sequence goes on along the minus strand of NW_024570632.1, from coordinate 148,913 downwards.
GGTAAGAAGGATATACTCAAATAATGATGTCTTCAGTATCAAAAGACTTCACATCCTTTTCTTATAATTGCTGCCCAAACATATAAAGAAATCATCATCAAAGTTCTGACTCTGTATAGAAGAACTTTTGAGACAATTTTAAAATTTAGGAACAATGAAAAAACTGACCAACTCTCAAAGCCTACTGTGTCAAAATTACTGAAAAACCTCTCTATAATTTATAAACACTAGCTCATGTCTGATAATAAAATTTAATCTTGAAAAAGAATCTTCACATCATTTAAATATTTCAACATACTCCCATGTACACTAGTGATTTGTTTGAAAATATTCAAACGCAGGGATGTCTGGGTGGCTCAGTAGTTTGGCGCCTGCCTTTGGCCCAGGGTGTGATCCTGGAGATGTGGGATTTAGTCCCACGTTGGCCTCCCTGCATGGAGCCTGATTCTCTCTCTCTGCCTCTCTCTCTGCCTGTGTCTTTGCCTCTCTCTCTGTCTCTCTCATGAATAAATAAATATTTTAAAAAGAAAATATTCAAACATAACCAAGTAATATTTAATTTTTAACGCCTTAAAACCAGAATATGTAATACTTCTTCCATGGCATCCCATGTGGCAAACTTGACAAACTGTGCAATGTTAGCAGCCATTAATTACACTTAAACTTACTTAAAATTCTACCTACAGATATATATGTGTATATAAATATAGAAGTGATTTCTTTTACGTTACTTTCTCCTCAAAGCAGATATGTATTCTATCTTTCTCAGTCCCACCATGAGATTTCCAGTCATTGTTAATATTCAAAACATTCATATTTTGGTTCAAAGGGAAGATAACGTGAACTTAACTAATACTCCCAAGCATGAACTTTATTCTCAACTTTGTGTGGCCAAATGAGTACTAAATTCAGTGCTAGTTATGTATTCTGTATTGCCAAACAGTAACAAGGGTGTGGATTTTCTACTATGTAAGTTAATAAGCCAGATGTCTCCCCATACAAAACTTCCTTAGAAATATTTTTGAACAGCTTACCTAAATACATAAAATATTTTAAAGTTATTAATCAAAACAGATGTGTCAGTAATTTACAAATGGGCAGAAATGAATCTTCATATCATTTCACTTTGACATCAACCAGGTAATTTTTCTAAAATAAGGATAATCAAAAGATTACCATGAGAAGAGCTGCTTATACTTTAAGTGCATTTGCAACTGATTATGAGTACAATGGCATATACACATGTGCCAGGTATATAAGGCAGTTTTTCATTCTATTAAGCCTACATACCTTTCTTCAGCAGTCTAGTAAAATGCCAAACTTATAGTTTGTGGAACCTAACTTTAAAAATAAAAGAGTACTCAGTGGTTGTACTTGATGACACTTAACCTCTTATCAATGAGGTAAATGTGAAAAAATAATTTACCCAGTTTCATACACTGTCCTTTCCTCAGGCAAATAGTCTTCAAAGTGTGAACTGAGATGCTGTATAGAGAATACTATGTAATTCCCTTCAGTAAATGAGCAGATGCTTGGTGCCTTTAATGAAATCATGGTGGTGGTTTCTGTTTCAGTGGGTGAGTATTCAATTGCTAATACTAGGTCTCTCTATGCAAAAAGAAGTAAAGAAAATAATCAACTCTATTACTAACTGAATGAAAGCATTCGGAAGGCCTATGAGCAAGAAGTATGTCATATATGTCAGTCGCAGGGATACACCAACTGATAAACACACACAGAAAACCTAAGCTGCTTATAAAAGAACAGAATTAGCAAAACTCCAGCCTTCCATGAAGCAGGATCCCGAGGAAAGAGATTGAACCAGGTGGCATGGTAGTCATCTGAAGTGACACAGACCCACAGACTAGTATCCTGAACCAGACAAAACTGACACCTGTCTACTCTAAATGCTTACTTATTCATAACTGATACTGGCAGTGCTTGTTTTTTTTTTCCCCAAAGGTATCCAAAGTGTGTTGAAGTAATGAATACAAAACAAGGGTGTGCATTCTATTATTAGAAACAGTCGAGAACAAGAACACAGTTTTAAACAAAGCAGAAATTCTGTGACTCCTAATATCAAATAATTATGTTTGCAAAGAATACCAGAATAGGAATGATGTTATATTTTAACAGCATTTAAACCTTACAATTTTTCCGATATTCTGTATTACATCTGATTCTGACAATTATCCTGTGAGATCAACAGTAAAGTTTTTACTGGCTAGTGAGGAATTGCAATTTTCAGTTCCTGTTCCACATCAGAAAAATTTCCATATAATTGGATGCTTTCTGTAACACCATTAAAATAACTTATAAATATACTAAAAGACAAAATTAGTCATATATTCCTAGGTGAGTTTTTCACTCACCTCCTAGGTAGTCCATATATGATTCTCCAAACATGTTACAGACTGAATCCTTGTGACCCCCCCAAAGATTCACATGATAAAATCTAGTCCTCATGGTATTAGGACCTGAGGTGGTTGGGAGGTGATGAGGTCATGAAGGTTTAGCCCTCATGAATGGGATTTTCGCCCTTGTAAAAAAATAACCCAGCCCACAGAGCTGCCATGTGGGAGGCACAAGAAGAAAGCAGTGGCCTCTGAACCAGGAAGTGGGCTTCCACCAGACACCAAATCTGCAGGTGCTTGGGCCATGGACATCCAAAATCTATATCTGTGTATGAGCCACCCAATCTACTCTCTGCTATTCTGTTACAGCACTGAGGCAACAAAGTAACCAATTATTGTGCTGCCCTTTTTTAAGATTTTATTTATTCATGAGAGACACACAGAGAGGCACAGAGTCACAGACAGAGGGAGAAATGGGCTCCATCCCAGATCTCCAGGATCACGCCCTGGGCCAAAGGCGGTGCTAAAATGCTGAGCTGTGCATGTGCTGCCTTTTTAAATCAGATCTTAAGAAATGTTTTCTTTATATAATATTTTAAATGAGTAAAGAACATTCAGTAAGCAAGGCAAGTATGGAGCATAATACTAAGCTGTGTGCTTTCCCCTAATCTCATCTCATAGCCTACTGTCTGAAAGATAAATATATGCTGAATCATTTCATCATTCCTTCAGTTGGTTTGATAGTTTTACAACATATGTACATATCCTTTATATAATCTAATAAATACTATATTATCTCATTATAATGTAACAATATATTTTGTAATATTATAAAATAATACAATAAATACTATATTTCTTAATTTGGCTTTTTTTTTTCTCAAAAACGGGATCATATGGTGGTAATAAATAGACATTTTGGTTGTTTCCAATGTTTCCTGATTCCTGAACATAAATCTTGCTTTTTAAAGAGTTTCTACTGGGATCCCTGGGTGGTGCAGTGGTTTAGTGCCTGCCTTTGGCCCAGGGCACGATCCTGGTGACCTGGGATCGAATCCCACGTCGGGCTCCCAGTGCATGGAGCCTGCTTCTCCCTCAGCCTGTGTCTCTGCCTCTCTCTCTCTCTGTGTGACTATCATGAATAAATAAAAAAAAATTTAAGGAGTTTCTACTTCAGAAAAAACCATCTATGTTAAATCTATCAACTTCCAGGTGTTCCCATTTTGTCCATATTCTCATTTTCTCCCCTATAAAAAACCTGTAAGTCTAAAAACAAGAACAGAAAATACGTTTCCATTACACAAAATGTAAATACACTCACAAACAATAGGCAACATACCTACAAGTAGTCAAATTTATTTGAAGTGATATTAAATGATATTAAACTTTGGAAGAAATAACTTTGAACCCTTTGGAAGAAATAACTTCTTCCCACTCCACAGACAGTACTGAGCATACAGTGGGATGGATGAGGACAGTCTACACGATGGCATGCTGTCCAATCCACAGTGGTCTCCACGTTTGGGAGAACTGAGCCTCAGTAATTCTCTGCTGGGCATCCATAAACAGCAGCCTGCCACAGCACACAGAAGATGACCGAGTGCCAGGAGGCAGGAACAGCTGATGATACGTTCCCAGGAAACTCAGATAGAAAGACTGTAACAGCAATTCAAGCATTAATTTATATTGAAACACCAATAACACCAGAAGAATAAAAAGATCAATTCTATATATTATACTTTTCCTCAAATTCTACTTGAATCTGAAACCTGAAATTAAAAAAAACTGTACCTCTTCAATAAACAAATCGGGCCAGTCCTTTATGACTTCCAAATCTTTCAAAAGGAGAAACCTAGCACTTAAAACTTCCAAAGCCATAACCTTAATAATAATAATAATAATAATAATAATAATAATAATGTAATTATAGGATGGCATTTGTAGACCTAATAGCCTCAAGTACAGTATACTGTAACTAGTCACCGATTACAACAATGGGGATTCAGGACACAACTTTTGTTTCAATTTTTAGATTAAAAGGAGTAGGTACAAAGTAAAACTGGAATTCCCTCCAAAGAGAAAACTTCATCCTCCTATTATTTGGCACTCTGTAGTAAGAAAATCAACATTTTTCAATCAGTCAAGAAGTAAAAAAAGGACAGCAATAACTTGAATGTACATTCTTAAATTAGGAAAAGTCACACCCACATAAATCCACTGAGACATAATTCAATACTTCTACAAATATTCATAATAATTCCCACTGCTGTATTTCTATGAAAGAAATAGTAGTTTTATTTTGTGCAACGTAATCAAAATAATGTACACTCATGATATCTCCCTCTGGCGCTCTCTCTCTTTCTCTCTCTCTCTCATCTCATGAATAAATAAGTAAATCTTTAAAAGTAAAACATTAAGGGGATCCCTGGGTGGCTCAGAGGTTTGGCGCCTGCCTTTGGCCCAGGGCGTGATCCTGGAGTCTCAGGATCGAGTCCCGCATCTGGCTCCTGGCATGGAGTCTGCTTCTCCCTCTGCCTGTGTCTCTGCCTCTCTCTCTCTCTCTCTCTCTCTCTCTGTGTGTGTGTGTGTCTATGTCTATTGTGAATAAATAAATAATCTTTAAAAAATAAATAAAATAGGGATCCCTAGGTGGCGCAGCGGTTTGGCGCCTGCCTTTGGCCCAGGGCGCGATCCTGGAGACCCGGGATCGAATCCCACGTCGGGCTCCCGGTGCATGGAGCCTGCTTCTCCCTCTGCCTGTGTCTCTGCCTCTCTCTCTCTCTCTCTGTGACTATCATAAATAAATAAATAAAAAATTAAAAAAAATAGAATTCTATAAGAAAGAATATATCAATATGTGGTGTTTTAGTTAAAGAGAACTAAAGAAACATTTTAGAATAATTTGGAAAAAAAGACTTTTCAATTACATGTCATATGTAAATGTAGACAAAATTATCTAATAAATACATATACAATTAAAAATTCACCATGACAACGGCTGTGCAGTAAGATTATGCTAGAATTTTAAAGATTTTCTTTAATTTCCAAATATTCTCTAATTAGTGTCTTAATTCAACAATCTTAAAAACATAAAAAATAAAAGCAAGTGAATTTTTCTGGATATCCCTTCCAGCACTGTCCACTACAGAGGTGGAGGTTCAGTGAGTCCATAGGATCTTGGACTCTCAAAAAGAAAAGCAGGTACTGACCATAGGTCAGGTCAAATTTGTGAGTCAAGCCATCAGCCCACTTCCATGCTCACATTTAGCATGTGCTACCTCACGAGGTTCACTCTGGAAATACAAAGATGAACAGACATTCCCAGCTTCAGAAGGGAAGTCAGCACATAACAACTGGGGATCACTTCCCTAAGTAGGTGACAGATAGACAGAGATTGTTGTAGGAATCATGAGTTCATTAAAAAATTCTCAGTGTTAATCTATTGCCTGAAGATCAGAAAAATCAGTGTTTCTAGCCAGGGGTTGAACACTAAACTCAGTACTACAAAATAACTAAGGAGCCAAAATTGGAATCAACTAATCAAAGTGCCCCATGGCAATAGTAAATGCCTTGGGTAGTGCATTATGATAATTTAGTGTGTAGTATTTACTTGATTCTGATTCTGAGTATTGATTTTGAGATACATAATTGATTTACTAACATCTTTTCCAAAGGTGAAAAAACTCAATGTCCCAGGTGACTGTAAACACATCACAATTTCAAAAATGTTAAAATATGAAAAAAATGTATCTTATAAGCAGGAAGAGGTAATAAATCATAACATATCTATTCTCTTAGGGGCAATAGACATAATATACAAATACCTAAAAAGGCAGAATGTTCCAGATAAAGGCAGAAGGAGTGTAGTAGTATTTCTTTCACAACATTTTCGACTGCAAGAAGTTATTTGCATTAAAAATACCTGTATGAATACCAATTAGGGAACTTCACAGATCTTAAAATAGTGACAACTCATTAGGATTTTATCACTACCTATCCTAAAAGGGAATATTATATACTGCCAATAAACTTCCAAGGGTCCTCATCTGATTTAGTAATTTAAAACCTCAGAGAGAATGTCCTATATTATAAATATGAAAACTTCAGAGTATCATATGGTCTTGCATTTAAGTAAAGATTAACCAAAACGTTCAACAAGAATGGGTATGCCTTGTACACACACACACACACACACACACACACACACACACCTCCTATGACAGCATAAACCCTGACCAAACACATTCATGTTCCTTCAAAATGAGTATCAAAGACAAAAAAAAAATGCTGTTCTCATTTTTTAATTCGTTCCTTTATATGGTGAATCCACACCACGTAAAAATGACATACAAACAGACAAACCCATCTTTCAAGTTTGCAACTCTGGTTTTCAGCTGCCTGCTATTTATCTCCAATCTGAATACTCGACGGTCATTGTAAATTCAGCACAAACAGTGAAAGTGTCATCTTCTCTCCCACACTGCAATCCCTAATCCCTGTAACTTCCTCTTTCTTCTGTGTTCTCTATCTTGGTTAATAAAACACCACTTTCTAACGATGCATCCAAATCACAAATCTAAAGTCAACCCTCACCATGCCAAGTCACACTCATGGCAACAGTGAGCAAGTCTCAGCTCCACATCCCCTGGGTCTCTCCTCCTCTACCCATCCATCTTTCTTCCCTTACTTAATGATTTCATCATCCATTTTCTGAACAATTAAAAGAAAGATCCTAACTGACCTGGATGTCTCTAAGTATTCTAAATTCAGCCATGAACTATGCTGAAGACATACTATGCATAAGGTAACCACATGATTTTTTATACAAAATATAGATAACACTTACAAGACAGAAACGGAGCTACCAGACAAGACATTAGGACAGCAGAGATGTAGCTTCTCGGTTGCTTCAGTAGAAAAATCTGCGAGAAAAAAAGAAAAAGAAAAAGAAAAATCTACGAGAATAAACACCATAAGCTACATTCTACAACTCAGGATATAAATAAATAAATAAATAAATACATACATACCTTATCACTCTTTGTAAAATAAAAGGGTCCACCAAGAAGATGATTATTTTCAACATCTGACTTTACTTTAAACAAAACAGCCACGAGTGTAGTTGAGTACTACCGTCAACATGTATTTAAAATAGAATAAAGCACGAATCAGGGTATCTCTGGAAAATACTACCTTGAACTAAATAAAACTCGTTTTTACAGTAAAAACAAAGTCAGCCATTTCATGTATCTAAACCTAATTAAGCTACTAGTCTATCTCTCTGTAAATTATTTCTCACTGTATATTCTATAGCTTCAAGATACTTTTATGAATGTGGCTCTCTTTTTTCCATTAATTTTAACATAAGAGTTGATGCCCAAAAAGCTTTCCCTCTTTCATGATAAGCCTCTTTAGGGACAAAAAATTACTTATTCATTAAAGAAATAGGCCCAGAACAGTAAAAATAAAATAGGTTTTGACTGTTATCTTACTTGATAGGCACTAAAGGGAACTCAACGCCATACAACCCAATTTCAATATGCCACGGCTTATGGGTACAAACAGCAGTTTCCATTTTTGTATTCTCTTTAGAAAATAGTGCTATTTTCTAAAACATGCTAAGGTTGCAGAGCACCCCTACAGCTGCTTGCTCAGGACCACCTATTTGGGATGATTACTGTCCAAGTAGGTGCCCAGTAGCATTTAGGGATATGCTGAAGACATAGGACAGTGGGGCTACTGGGGACCATGGCACCTCTGTTGTTCTGCTTTGCTCGTTGCTGCAGAGGAAACCTCAATGCACCAAGTCTGACTGCTGTCAAGACCCCCACCACCTCACCAGTCCCACGGGCCCCACCCGGGATCATATGTACTTCCTCCCAGGTAGACACTCTCGGAAATTTCCACATATGGTCTCATTTACTCCCCACAGGCCTCTATAAGGCAGACACTTAGAGATGAACACGAGCTCTAGCAAAACAAAGCCTACAGCAAGGGTCACTCCAGGAATCCAAAGTCATATGTGACTGCACACCCATGTTTTACCTATTCATACAGAGTGGCAAATGCACAATTTTCCAACTAGATTATACTGTATGAGAGTCTTTGATGACCATCTACTATTCAAGCATACATAAAAGAACAAAGGCCCCATGGAGTGAGGAAAGGTGACACAGCTTGAAAAGGGCAAGCATGGAAACAGACACCAGGTCTTCTAAATTGCCCTCAGAGATCATTTCCCACTAATGCAGTAGACAGGGGCAGCATTCCTGTTATGCAGACTAGGAGTAGGAGAGAGAAAAAAAGAGGTCATTAGTATTAGGGACAAATGCTGATGGCTTTCTAAGGATCACGGCTTAATAAGTGGGAGATATAAAGATAAGAATACAGTTGCTCCTTGAACAACAGGTGTTGGAATTGCATGGATCCACTTCTTTATACAGTACAGTACCATATATGTCTTTACTCTTGTGATTTTCCTTTTTTGAAGATTTAGTTACTTATTTGAGAGAGAGAGATTGAGAGAGAGTGTGTACACATGAGTAGGGGGACAGAGGGAGAGAATTCCAAGTAGACTCACTGCTGAGCATGAAGCCTGATGCAGGGCTTGATCCAAAGATCATGAGATCATGACCTGAGCCAAATCCAAGAGTCAGACACTTAACTGATTGCATCACCCAGGAGCCCAATGATTGCGCGACCCAGGCGCCCCTCTTCCTTAGGATTTTCTTAATAAAATTGTCTCTTCCCCAGCTCACTTCATTGTAAGATACAGTATATATTATATTTCATAAGAGATCCTGTTATGAAAGTATCTCATGCATGCATGCACACACACCATCCGTACAGAGCCTTGTATGGGCTCCTTGTTTTCCACTCGATGCCAGAGAAACTTCCCTGTTCATTCCATAAAGTTCACATTTCCAAAGCCAACCAACAGCACTGCAAACATGGACTAGTGGTAACAGGAGTGAGGGATGTCTTAGTCCAGTTAGACCAGAGAAGTGGCAAACACTGTTGCCGCCAAAACCAATGGAAAACCCATTTACAAATGATAGTCACAAACGACACTTCCTTATGAAATAAAAGTGGCATCCTGTTGTCTTGTCCAAACTCTCTATGGCCACAACGAATCGAGAAGCTTCTAGCTTTCCTGCACTTACTTGCTTCCCTTACATTTGTGACCTCAGATACGTGACTTTTCTTTTGTGCAGCTCAGGTTTTGATGTTTTTGTAACTTCTTCTAAAACTTTCTAAGGTTTTGTTGTATTAATTTTTTTCAAAGAATATCAAAACTTTCTAGCTAAGGATCTCCTACAAATGACTGTGTTGTCTTTATTTCAAATAATTAATAAACTTCCTTTGTGCTTAAGAGTCATTAGGCACCATGACAATTCACTGGTTAGTTCTCAACACTTTGCAATTCAGATCACTAGTCAGCTTTCTTCCTGGTCTTCAGACCTGCGTCAATAAAACAGGGAAGTTGAAAAAACAACTTTCATCCGTCATTGGTGAAAAATCCCATAGGAGTTCAGGATTGTTGCACTCTAAGGGATACATTGAAGCAAATGTGTATTTCTAGAAGACAATGAATTTATGGTAAAAAAATACAGCACCTCTAAATTGAAGAGCTTCTTCCTCAAAAGTATAGCTAACAAAAAAAGTCATGGCATACATACAAAAAAAAAAAAAGCCTTAAACAAGGGAGGAAAATAAGTATAACATGTTAAAAAGATGGCCAAATGAGAGAGGCTTCCTGCCTCTCAGGATGATTTCCTTAACTTTTACTGCATTTTATAAATATCATAAAATAATGATGATAATTTTATTTAGTTCTTATAAAGATTTATTTGTCTATCTATCTATCTATCTATCTATCTATCTATCTATCTATCTATCATCTATCTATTTAATCCTGAGAGACACAGAGAGGGAGAGAGAGGCAGAGACACAGGCAGAGGGAGAAGCAGGCTTCTCGCAAATCTCCAATGGGACATGCAGGAAAACTTCACGTAAACTACTTCCAAAGACAAAATTATTTTCACGCTTTTTAGTATTCAATATTTAATGTTGATGCCTGGAGGAAAGGGCTTAAGTACTACATAGGCTCAGACATTGTAGAAAAGGATGTAGTACTGCCACGTCTACCATCAATTCTATCTAAACGGGTGCTATTTTATGGTGTTAGTTATTACTGTATATAAAAGTATTGAACACCAAGATTCTTTGGACATATTCCTAGTTTCCCCAAATGTATAAGATGGCAATAGGACTTTTTGAGCATTCATTTTTCTCCCTCCATATTCACTAGCATCTCTCAAAAATAAGCTCTAGGGAAACACCATAAATTACATATAAGACTGCCATGTTGATATATATCTACTCAAATTGTGAAGGAATTATTTAACTTAGATTATAAGCAGCTACAGTTACCAGTTCTTTCAATCTGGGACCTCATTTCTAAGTGTGTGGGATTGTTCTCCTGTTTTAATAATAACCAATTTAACAATCAGCTTGGCAGTCAACTACTTTAGAGTTAGTTTCACTAAAGGTAGCTCTCTTGTCATTTATACATGAATTGACTGATACTGTGGGACTACTTATTTTTCTAATATACTTGTAAAGGGGCTCTGTATTCAACTTAACAAACCTTCTGGAAGAATGAGCTCTGGCTCTTTTGTTTAAATTCAATCTTTTCGTTGTAGAACCTCAATGTATATTTTAGAATTTTCTTCCAATAGTTTAGGACTCACTTAAACTTCTAGTCATAATACACGATTTCCTTTTGTTGTTGAAAGGACTTAGAAATGTAACAAAGTTAGGAATCCTTATGTACTAGGGGTGGTGGAAGGGGAGGAGGGCAGAGGGTGGGGGAGAATGGGTGATGGGCACTGAGGGGGACACTTGATGGGATGGGTGTGTTTCTGTATGTTGGTAAATTGAACACCAATAAAAATTAATTTATTAAAAAAAAGAAATGTAACAAAGTTATGAGCCTGAAGTTTTACGTTTTTTGAATGTCAGTAAAAACCAAACAGAAGAAAGGAAGCAACAAATGTTGGAGAGGATGTGAAGAAAGGGGAACCCTCTTGCACTGTTAGTGGGAATGTGAACTGGTACAGCCACTCTAGAAAACTCTGTGGAGGCTCCCCAAAGAGTTATAAAAAGATCAGCCCTACGGCCCAACAATTGCACTGCTAGGAAATTACCCCAAAGCTACAGATGCAGTCATACACTAGGACACCGGCACCCCGATGTTTCTAGCAGCAATGTCCACTATAGCCAACTGTGGAAGGAGCCTCGGTGTCCATCGAAAGATGAATGGATAAAGAAGATGTGGTCTATGTATACAATAGACCATTAGAAACAGCCATTAGAAACAACAAATACCCACCATTTGCTTCAACGTGGATGGAACTGGAGGGTATTATGCTGAGTGAAATAAATCAATCGGAAAAGGACAAACATTATATGGTCTTATTCATTTGGGGGATATAAAAATTAGTGAAAGGGAGTAAAGGGAAGGAGAGAAAGTGAGTGAAAATATCAGTGAAGGTGACAAAACATGAGAGACATCTAACACTGGGTAAAGAACAAGGGGTAGTGGAAGGGGAGGTGAGTGAGGGTTGGGGTGACTGGGTGATGGGAACTGAGGGGGACACATGGTGGGATGAAAACTGGGCGTTATGTGATATGTTGGCAAATTGAACTCCAATAAAAAAGTTAAAAAAGGTAAAAATAAAATAAAATCTTCACTTAGGGTCAGCCCCATTGGCTCAGCCATTTAGCAACACCTGCAGCCCAGGTTGTGATCCTAGAGACCCAGGATCGAGTCCCATGTTGGGCTCCCTGCATGGACCTGCTTCAACTTCTGCCTGTGTCTCTGCATTTCTCTCCCTCTCCCTCTTCCTCTCTCCCTCCCTCTCCCTCTCTCTCGGGAATAAATAAAATCCTAAAAAAATTAAAATAGATACATAAAAACATCGCTGAGAAAAATCAGAGAGGATGACAAAACATGAGAGACTCCTAACTCTGGGAAATGAACAAGAGGTAGTGAAAGGGGAAGTGGGTGGGGAGATGGGGTGACTGGTGACGGGCCCCGAGAATGGCACTTGATGTGATGAGCAGTGGGTGTCATGCTATATGACATATGTGCAAATCAAACCCCAATAAAAAATACAAACAAAAACCCCCAAAATCTCCACTATATGACATATGTGCAAATCGAACCCCAATAAAAAATACAAACAAAAACCCCCAAAATCTCCACTTAAAAACAAGGAAACAAGAAATTCAAGGAATTAAATTAGAATACAACCATTCTTCATTTCACAGGACTCGCTCTATGGTTAATCCTCATGAGAATGAACACAGAAAGGAAGCTACTCCCTTACTGTATAACGAAAATCATGATTTTTATAAAGCTTTTCCAAATCAGAAAGCTATCAAAACTAGTTCTTTCTCCTCTTTCCTGATTTTCAGGAAGAGACCCTTCTTAGCACATGATCTGGTACATAATGAGCACTGCTGGTTGGCTGCACACACATGTACAACAACATGAACCCAATAAGTAGAACCAAAGGTCACTCTCATTTCACGGCTCTCCAATTCTTTTCAATTACTAGACATTTGAAGTTACAAGGCAGACAATGAAGGTTGACTAAAATGAAGTAAAACCCCTCCACTCTTTCAGGGATCTCTTTTGCCCTTCTTGTCGCCTTCTGAGCCTGGCCCCCTGAAGGCTGTAGAGCACCCTGTTCTCTTTATATGGGCCACAGATGGCCTGAGCCACATGCTTTACTCCACTGTCATCCATCCAGCACCACTTGGCTTTTCTTTCTTCTGGTATTTCACTTACAGACCTTGCCTTTCAATCATTAGTCCTGTGACTCTATGCCCTTAGACTTGTCCTAGTCCTATCTCCCCTCCATTGCTTTAGGGCCAACCCTCCAGGGTTGGCAAAACTCTGAATATGTTTACTGGTTAACTTTCAAAACTGCCTTTTGAGCATTCATTCAGAAGGTGTACCTTCTGGGTCCTCTCACATTCCTTACAAATGAGGACCTTAAAAAAGCAACTTCTTATCGCTTTTTCTCATACTTTCCCATGCCGACAATTCTAAGCATAGGATTATATATCTGTAATTTTAAGCACATTTTAACAAATTGGAATTTTTTGAAAACCTGTTAAGATTTTGTTTTCAGTATTTCTTACAAAATAGATTACCATCACTTAACATATTTAACATCCATGTTTTTCAAAGCATACGTTGACTGTAAGAAATAAGGCAATACCTATTCCAAAATTCATTCTAAGATAAACATATAAACAAATATTAAATGTATCATCCAGACGAATTTAGTGACTCCTCAAAAATATTTGTCTGTGTCTAATGATATGAATGCATGTTACATGAAGGAAAAAGGAAAAGAAATCATCTGTGTCTTAAGTAACCTAGGGTCCAGAGAGAGACCACATTCCCCAGCAGAGGGGGTGATACACCTCATACTCAGGAACACTCAGCACTTGGACGGGCACTTTGTCCATCTGTGGAAGCTCGGGGAAGGCTTCTGAGAAGCATTTCTGGAAGATGAGCAGAATTTAGGCATGCAAGAATGTAGAAGAAAACAAGGCACACAGTCAGAGAACTGGATGGAATTTAGCATGGCTCTAGCTAACAGGGAGAGGATGAAGACAGTAATGAAAGGGAAGATGAAGAGGTAAACAAGTCAGATCACAAAAGCTCCTTAGCCCATCACTTGAGTTGAGAGGGTAATGAAGAGTGTAACCATTTTAAGTTCATTTTCCTGAAATCTAATACCTCTATCTATACTGATTTTTTTCCTGACCTACCTTTATTATTTAGGCTAAACAGTATATTTAACAAAAGATGAAATTAACTTTTTTTTCTTTTTTGGCCAGGCAATTGCTGAGGCAATGTCACATTTATTATTTGAGGTATAAGTAAACTCAAATGGAAAAACAGAGCTTATCTCTTTGAGGAGCTGCTACTACTCTAAAAGGCGAAATCTGCACATCCGTTCAGACATTTACGCTTATTAAACTGTTCTAGCCCAGATCCAGGTCATGGAAAAAGGGGAGAAAAAGACCTAAGCAAGATTTCAGGATTCTTTGAGCACAATCTCATTCCACCCATGGTAGATATAGTTTTACAGACTGTGAGTAAGCCATACTATTAAATAAAATCAGGTTTTGTAGTTATGTGCATATGAAGAATGTGGAAAACAGAAATCCTTCACTGGGCTACTGTAGTCTATAAAACACTTATAATTATTATTTTTAAACAAATAGAAAGGTAAAGGTGGAAGACTATGTTCTATTTTTGTTAATTTTGTTATCAGAAAAGATACCTCTCCCTGTTGGAAATTAATTTTTAACCCCATGTAATCTCGATTTGATAAATTAAAGTTGATCAAAAGATACAGAATTTAGAATTAATATTTATTTTTATTTACTAAGCTCTTTGGCTTACCTCAGTGGAGAGTTAAATTCTTTTTGTTCTTAAGATTTATTTACTTATTTATTCACGACAGACGGAGAGAAGAGAGAGAGAGAGAAGCAGGCTCCATGCAGGGAGCCCAAGGTAGGACTCCATCTTGGGTCTTGAGAACCACACCCTGGGCCGAAGTCGATGCTAAAACATTGGGCCACCGGGGCTGCCTGGAGGGTTAATTTCTAATGAAGATTAAGTAGCAAGTGCTCCAAAGGTGGTAATTAAATTACTACAAAAGCAAAAATATAAAACGTGTAAGCCTGATACAGTTATAGAAACAACAGGTTATGTTTTAAAGCATCACCCGCTTTGCTCAGCTTTGTAGACTGATGGGAGAAGAATTTTACTATCTAAGGCCCATCTTAGTCTATCTAAGACTTAGTTATGAGATTGTACAACAAGAAAAAGAACCATTTATGTAAAATAAGCAAACATTTGTTTAACTGATGTATTCAACAGGTCAAATAGATGGAAATAAATGACATTAAAAAAATAAAAACCACCAGAGAAATCTTCAGGGGGCTAAAGAATGTCATTGTTTTTCAAAAGATATCCAAATGATATAAACAGGAACAACAAAAGTACAGAAGGAAAAGTTGCCAGAGACACCGACATGAACAATTTCACTACAACATTAAATACCGTACATCATTATAAGAATGATGTGAATGGGATCCCTGGGTGGCGCAGCGGTTTGGCGCCTGCCTTTGGCCCAGGGTGCGATCCTGGGGACCTGGGATCGAATCCCACATCGGGCTCCCGGTGCATGGAGCCTGCTTCTCCCTCTGCCTGTGTCTCTGCCTCTCTCTCTCTCTCTCTCTCTGTGTGTGTGTGTGTGACTATCATAAATAAATAAAAATTAAAAAAAAATGTTAAAAAAAAAGAATGATGTGAATGCATTCGTAAATAAGAATTTTAAATCTTGGGCACAGTACTGTTTTTTACATAAGCAATTATGAAATAATGTATTTCAAATATGAAAGAGGACATGTAACAATGATATAATGGTGTGGAAGAGGCTGTAAATTTATGGGCCAATACAGAAAACTAAAATTGGTTATTGAATTAGATTCAGGATACTTTTACTAGATACTCGTCATTTCTAACACATTTGCTAGGTGGTTAGGCAATTAAACAATGAATCAAAGAAGATCTCAAAGAGCTGAGAATTTAGCATATTAGGTAAACAAAAAATCTTTTTTTAATAAATTAATTTTTAATGGTGTTCAATTTACCAACATACAGAATAACACCCAGTGCTCATCCTGTCAAGTGTCCCTCTCAGTGCCCGTCACCCATTCACCCCCACCCCCAGCCCTCCTCCCCTTCCACCACCCCTAGTTCGTTTCCCAGAGTTAGGAGTCTTTATGTTCTGTCTCCCTTCCTGATATTTCCCACACATTTCTTCTCCCTTCCCTTATATTCCCTTTCACTATTATTTACATTCCCCAAATGAATGAGAACATACACTGTCCTTCTCCGATTGACTTACTTCACTCAGCATAATACCCTCCAGTTCCATCCACGTTGAAGCAAATAGTGGGTATTTGTCATTTCTAATTGCTCAGTAATATTCCATTGTATACATAAATCACAGCTTCTTTATCCATTCATTTTTGGATGGACACCGAGGCTCCTTCCACAGTTTGGCTATTGTGGACATTGCTGCTAGAAACATCGGGGTGCAGGTGTCCCGGCATTTCATTGCATCTGAATCTTTGGGGTAAATCCCCAACAGTGCAATTGCTGGGTCGTAGGGCAGGTCTATTTTTAACTCTTTGAGGAACCTCCACACAGTTTTCCAGAGTGGCTGCACCAGTTCACATTCCCACCAACAGTGTAAGAGGGTTCCCTTTTCTCCGCATCCTCTCCAACATTTGTGGTTTCCTGCCTTGTTAATTTTCCCCATTCTCACTGGTGTGAGGTGGTATCTCATTGTGGTTTTGATTTGTATTTCCCTGATGGCAAGTGATGCAGAGCATTTTCTCATGTGCATGTTGGCCATGTCCATGTCTTCCTCTGTGAGATTTCTCTTCATGTCTTTTGCCCATTTCATGATTGGATTGTTTGTTTCTTTGGTGTTGAGTTTAATAAGTTCTTTATAGATCTTGGATACCAGCCCTTTATCTGATATGTCATTTGCAAATATCTTCTCCCATTCTGTAGGTTGTCTTTTAGTTTTGTTGACTGTATCCTTTGCTGTGCAAAAGCTTCTTGTCTTGATGAAGTCCCAATAGTTCATTTATGCTTTTGTTTCTTTTGCCTTCGTGGATGTATCTTGCAAGAAGTTACTGTGGCCAGGTTCAAAAAGGGTGTTGCCTGTGTTCTCCTCTAGGATTTTGATGGAATCTTGTCTCCCATTTAGATCTTTCATCCATTTTGAGTTTATCTTTGTGTATGGTATAAGAGAATTGTCCGGTTTCATTCTTCTGAATGTGGATGTCCAATTTTCCCAGCACCATTTATTGAAGAGACTGTCTTTCTTCCAGTGGATAGTCTTTCCTCCTTTGTTGAATATTAGTTGACCATAAAGTTGAGGGTCCACTTCTGGATTCTCTATTCTGTTCCATTGATCTATGTGTCTGTTTTTGTGCCAGTACCATACTGTCTTGATGACCACAGCTTTGTAGGACAACCTGAAATCTGGCATTGTGATGCCCCTAGATATGGCATTCTTTTTTAAAATTCCCCTGGCTATTCGGGGTCTTTTCTGATTCCACACAAATCTTAAGATGATTTGTTCCAACTCTCTGAAGAAAGTCCATGATATTTTGATAGGGATTGCATTAAATGTGTACATTGTCCTAGGTAACATTGACATTTTCACAATACTAATTCTGCCAATCCATGAGCATGGAATATTTTTCCATCTCTTTGTGTCTTCCTCAATTTATTTCAGAAGTGTTCTGTAGCTTTTAGGGTATAGATCCTTTACCTCTTTGGTTAGGTTTATTCCTAGGTATCTTATGCTTTTGGGTGCAATTGTAAGTGGGATTGACTCCTTAATTTCTGTTTCTTCAGTCTCATTGATAGTGTATGGAAATGCCACTGACTTCTGGGCATTGATTTTGTATCCTGACACACTGCCAAATTGCTGTATGAGTTCTATCAACTTTGGGGTGGAGTCTTTTGGGTTTTCTATGTAGAGTATCATGTCATCTGCGAAGAGGGAGAGTTTGACTTCTCCTTTGCTAATTTGAATGCCTTTTATTTCTTTTTGTTACCTGGTGGAGGCCAGAGGTGCTTACACCGAGCCCGCCAATGAGCCCTGCAGGTGCATCTCCACTAAGGCAAGTGGGCATCTGACAATCAGGGGAACGAGCCCTTCCCCCAGAATACTGGTACAGACCACTGGCTCCCACCAAGAGTACTGATCACAGAGGCCTGTGAGGCTTCAGCTCTACGGAGAAAATAGGATCTAGCTTCCTTTGTACTTTGTTCTTTCTTTATTATTTTTCATTTATTTTGTTCAATTATTTTTTTATTAAGTGTTAATTTTATTTGTTAAAGACATATTTCTTATTTTTGATTACTTTCATTGTACTTTAATTTTCTTTCTTATTTTGGGATCTAGATTCATTAAATAATTAATTAATAATTAACAAGCAGGCTAAAACACTCTCAGGATCGTGGTTTTGTGGGGTTTTGTTGCTATTGTTGTTTTTTCTTTTTCTTTATTCCTCATTTCTGGGAAACATAATGATATGGAGAAATTCACCTCCAAAAAGAACACGAGGTAGTGCTCACAGCCAGGGATTTAATCAATGCAGATATTAATAAGATGTCTGAACTAGAATTTAAAACAATGATTATAAATATAGTAGCTGGGCTGGAAAAAGAGCCCAGAAGACCCTACATAATCCCTTACTATAGAGATAAAAGAACTAACATGTAGTCATTTCAACATCCAAATGCTAAAACTGAGATGCAGTCCCAATTGAAAGCCCTAAAAACAAAAAATAAAATGGACCACAGAGGCAGACTTAGGGAACACAGTCACTTATTAAAACAATAACATTTATATCATAGGAGACTCAGAAGATGAAGAGAGAGAAAGAGGGGTACAAGTTTTATTTGAACAAATTATATAAACTTTTCTAATGTGAGGAAGGACCCAGACACTGAAACCTAGAGCACAGAGAACTCCCACTAAATTCAACAAAAGCTGACCATTGCCAAGGCACATAGGAGTCAAATTCACAAAATACACAATCACGGTTAGAATCCTGAAAACAGTGGGGTGGTGGGAGTCCTTAACCGACAAAGGAAGATGAATCAAGACAACAGATCTGCCCACACAAACTTGGCAGGCCAGAAAGTTGTGGAAGGAAATATTCAATATACTAAATAGGAAAAGTATGCAGGGGTGAATTCTTTATACAACAAGGCTGTAATTCAGGATAGAGAAAGAGATTAAGAGTTTCCAAGGCAGACAAAAAATAAAGGAGTTCATGACCACTAAACGAGTCCGGCAAGAAATTTTTAAGGGGAACCCTTCTTGTGGCGGGGGGAAGAGACCAAAAGCAACAAAGACTAGAAAGAACCAGAGAACATCACCAGAAACACCAACTCTGCTGGTAATGACAAAGCACTCAATTCATATGTTTCAGTAATCACTCTGAATGTAGATGGACTAAAGTCCCCATAAAAAGATATAATGTATCCGAGTGGATTAAAAAACTAGATCCAGGATGTCTGGGTAGTTCAGAGATTGAGTGTCTTCCTTCAGTTCAGGGCATGATGCAAGCGTCAGGGATCGAGTCCCACATCGGTCTCCTTGTGTGGAGCCTGCTTCTCCCTCTGCCAATATCTCTGCCTCTCTCTCTCTCTCTCTCTCTCTCTCTCTCTTTCTCTCTCTCTCTCTTGAATAAATAACAACTTTATAAAAATCAATCCATCAATATGCTGCCTACAAGAGTCTAACTTTAGACCTACAGACACCTGTAGATTGAAACTCAGGGGATGGAAAATCATCTATCATGCTAGTGGACATCAATAAAAAGCTGGAAGAGCCATACTTAGACAAATTAGATTTGAAACCAGAGATTGTAACAAGAGATGAAGAAGGGCATTATTTCATAATTAGAGACTATCCATCAAGAAGATCAAACAATGGTAAATATTTGTGCACCCAATGTGGGAATAGCTAAATATAGAAACCAATTAACAACAAACATACACAAACTCACTGATACTAACACAATGACAGGGGATTTTCAATGCCCACTTAGAACAAAAGGACGGATCCTCTAAGCAGAAAATCAACAGCGGAAAAACGGCTAGACTGACACCCTGGACCGGAAGGACTCAACAGACATATTCAGAATATTTTATCCTACACCAGAAGAATACACATTCCTTTCACATGCACATGGGACATTCTCCAGAACAGATCACATCATGGGCCACAAATCACCCTCAACAGGTATGAGAAGACTGAGATCATACCACATACATTTTCAGACCATGAAACAATGAAACTTGAAGTCAACCGTAAGAAAAACTTTGGAAACGGCACAAATACCTGCAGATTAAAGAACACCCTACTAGGGGGTAGCCCCAGTGGCGCAGCAGTTTAGCGCCGCCTGCAGCCCAGGGCGTAATCCTGGAGATCCTGGATCGAGTCCCATGTCAGGCTCCCTGCATGGAGCCTGCTTCTCCCTCTGCCTGTGTCTCTGCCTCTCTCTCTCTCTGTCTCTATGAGTAAATAAATAAAATCTTTAAAAAAGAAAAAAGAACACCCTACTAGAGAATGAATAGGCAACCTGGAAATTAAAGAAGAAATTTAAAAAATACCTACTATTTGCTTCGATGTGGAGGGACCTGGAGGGCATTATGCTGAGTGAAATAAGTCAATTGGAAAAGGACAAACAGTATATGGTCTCATTCATTTGGGGAATATAAAAATTAGTGAAAGGGAATAAAGGGAAAGGAGTGAAAATATCAGTGAAGGTGACAAAACATGAGAGACACCTTACTCTGGGAAATGAACAAGGGGTAGTAGAAGGGGAGGTGGGCAGGGGTTTGGGGTGACTGGGTGATGGGCACTGAGGGGGCCACTTGGCGGGATGAGCACTGGGTGTTATGCTATATGCTGGCAAATTGAACTCCAATAAAAATATTTTTAATTAAAAAATTAAAAAAAAAAAACCCTGGGCACTTCAAATATACTATCTCCTGTCTGGACCCTCAGTTGTCCACTGTTTCATGCTGCACTCTCTGATGTGTCACAGGACTTCAAAGTCTACAAACTGCTCTCATAGTCATCACTAGGCCTTACATGGACCTGGGAGGTAATCATGACGTTTGGCCTGTTTCCCATTCTGCACACAAGGAAACTGAGGTCCATGAAATGGAGCAAGGCCAGATCACTCTCAGGTCGCAGAGCCAGGGAGGACACAAAAGCAGGAGCGAGAACACACGAGGCGCTCAAAGGTGACCACCACTGTGATGCATTTAGGGAACTGCATGTTGTTGAGGAAAGACTTGAATATAGGGGTGTGGGATACTGGGCTGGCCTAGGGGAATGTGGGGTCCACTAAGAAAGGCAGCACCACGTGGCAGTTAAGATCACAGTCTCTAGTCAGACATACACATAACTGAACCTCATTCCTGCTACTTCGTTGCGCTGTAACCTTCATCTCAAACCTTAACCTTCCTGACCTTGATTGCTCACAATTCTGAATGGCCTAGCTCAGCCAATGAGTTGAGACTTCTGGGTCACGTGACCACGTCTGCTCCAATCAGGTGCAGCCACAGGGGGGAAGTTACCTGCTTCTGTGGCCATTGCTGTCTTGCAGGACTGATGGAGGGAGGCCCCCGGAGTGAGTGCAGAGCTCCAGGTGTGTGCTTACAGGGAGGCTGAGAGAGCGCATGTGAGAAAAAGGCTTCTTCCAGGGGATCCGTGTGATCCCCAGGTGTCCTTGCTGACGTGCTGCTGGTTTCTGTTCCGTAGTCACTGCCTGCTGAACAGCCTTCCTTACCTAACTCCACGCCTTGGTTTTCGCATCTGCAAAATGGGGGCGATGGTAATTCTGCTGATCTGTCTTCCAGTGCACCTGTAAGATGGGCATCCAGTGGTGTCGGGTGTGAGAGGATTCCCGGTGTAAACGCCATGTGAGTGTGTAGGATTGTTCATTGACTGAAGAAGTGGTGAAACTGTTCCATCAAGCGGCTACACATGGATCATAATCAAGTCTCTGGGGACAGAAAAGTCACTCCCTCTGAGTCCGTGAAGTCGATGCCAACATATGGGGGGATTTGATAGAAAAAGCAGGTCAGACAGCATCCTGCCACTTCTCTCTGGGCTGTGTGAGGGCTGTCTCTAGCTGTACACGTGTAGCTTTTTCCCTCTTTGTTGGGGGGGGGGGCGTGTAGTGACTGGAAGAGAGACTTAACTGCAAACTTTTCAGTAGTGTGTTTTCTTTACACTTCTTTAAAAATGATTTTTTTCTATTTGAGACAGAAAGGGAGTGAGATCACAAGTAGGGGGAAGGGTAGAGGGTGAGGGAGAGGCAGCCTCACCGCTGGGCAGGGAGCACCATGTGGGGCTTGATCTCAGGACACTGGGATCATGACGTGAGCAAAGGCAGGCGCTAACCAACTAAGCTACCCAGGTGCCCTACCCCTCTCTGCTGTAATGCACAGTGCTCCAAAGGTACAGCTCACATCTGGAGCAGATCTGCCAAGCAGACAAAACAAGAGCCACCCCACAAGCAAGAGCCTCCTCTCCAAGGTTCCATACTGGTGACATATGTACCTCCCGAATGGCTGATTTGTAGGTGAGTGCCCCCTTCTCCACGCCATTATCCCATGGGGAAAGAGAGTCCTTAAGCATTCTGGAGCTGGAGGGGCTCTCTCAACAACTGGATTGAGAAAGGCAAAGGACGGTTTGGGAGAAGATACATTGTCCTGAAAATAGCTCAGTGTGAGTTTTGGAGGCTAAAAGAGGCGATTCAATGAAATCAGAAAAACACTAAAGAACTTAAACCTCGTGAGCAGTTATTTCCCAGAAGATGGACTGCTGCTCGCATATATGGGGGGTATACACAATTGTCCTTCCAGCAATTTGAAGGACGATTCCTATAGTGATATTGTGGAGGTCACTGATATACATCTACCCAATTAATTTTCTAGATGTCCTAATGCCACACCAATGCTTCATTGTTATTTGTTGGACCTCCCTCAGTCAAAAAATCCTGTTTCTTTCCACATCGATGGAAGAAAAAATGACTGTCCCTGGAAAATGGGTTTAAAAGATTTTAAAAACTCTTTTGTAGGTGATATTAAAAAATAAAACGGGGGGAGGGGGCAAGATGGGGAAAGAGTAGGGTCAACAAGTTACTTGTCCCCACCAACTTACCTAGATAACTTTCAATTCATCCTGAAAACCTACGAATTCAGCCTGAGATTTAGAGAGAACAGCTGGAATGCTACAGTGAGAAGAGTTCAAGCTTCTCTCAAGGTAGGAAGACGGGAAAAGTTAAGGAAATAAAAAAGCACCCAAGGAGGCGGGGCCCCCGCGAGAAGCCAGGCTAAGGCTGGGCGGAGAGTGCCCCCAGGACAGGAAAGCCCAGGCCCGGAGAAGCAGGAGTGTTACCAAACTTCCCGGACGGAAAGGCGCTCGAAGGGAGCTCAGGCAGGATCCTAGGAGGGGCGGGGATGCCTTCAGACTCCCAGGGGCACTAACAGAAGAACTGTGCTCCAGAGGAGAGGGCGCCACAGACTAAGGGTCAAGCTCCCTAAAGGGCTGTAGTACGCACCCGGTGGGACCTCCGGAGTGGGTCAGGCGGTGGCTCAGGTGGCAACTCTGCATGGAAGGGGCTGCGCGGACCCTGGAGCAGCTCAGGCAGTGGCTCAGGTGGCGGCTCTGCACGGAGGGGACTGCGAGGCCCCGGGAGCATGATTCCAGCAATGCAGGACCCGGAGCCTAGGGAGCTGAGGGACACAGCCCAAGATCCGGCACTCCACCCAGGAAAGGTGGAGGCCAGGAGGACACAGGATAGTGAGGACGCTCCTGCCGCCTGGTGGCCACAAGCTGTGCAGATCAGTGCACCATGCCACCGAAGCATCCAGGCCCCTGTGGACTGGGAGCTGTGGTAGTTTCTGCGGGAGCTGACTCCAGAGTTGGAGAGCTGGCTGCTGTCACGGTTGTTGTTCCTCCTGGTGTCACCTTGTACCTGGGACAGAGCAGGGGCCTCACAGGATAAACAGCTCCCACTAAGCCGTGTACATGGCAGGGGGCTGAGCAGCTCCCCCAAGTGCTCACACCTGAGAATCAGCACAGCAGGGCCCTCCTCCAGAAGACCAGCTAGCCGGACAGGGGAAAACTAAATTATTGACCAAGCAGCATTAGAAAGTTCCAGGGGAAGTCGAGGCATTTACAGTATACAAAATCAGAGGATACTCCCCCTTGTTTTTTGTTTTCTGTTTGCTTCCCCCCCTTTTTCTTCTCTTCTCTTCTCTTCTCTTCTCTTCTCTTCTCTTCTCTTCTCTCTCTTCTCTTCTCTTCTTCTCTTCTCTTCTTCTCTTCTCTTCTCTTCTTCCTCTTCTCTTCTTCTCTTCTCTCTTCTCTTTTTTTCTTCCTCTTCTTTTTTTTCTTTTTCTTTTTCTTTTCTTCCTTCTCTTCTCTCTTTTTCTCCATTTCCTAATACAACTTGTTTTTGGCCACTCTGCACTGAGCAAAGTGACTAGAAGGAAAACCTCACATCAAAAGGAAGAATCAGAAACAGTACTCTCTCCCACAGAGTTACAAACTTTGGATTACAATTCAATGTCATAAAGCCAATTCAAAAGCAAAATTATAAAGCTACTGGTGGCTCTAGAAAAAAGCATAAAGGACTCAAGAGACTTCATGACTGCTGAATTTAGATCTAATCAGGCAGAAATTAAAAATCATTTAAATGAGATGCAATCCAAACTAGAGGTCCTAACGACGAGGGTTGATGAGGTAGAAGAACAAATGAGTGACATAAAAGACAAGTTGATGGCATGGAAGGAAGCTGAGGAAAAACAGACAAAAACGAAAGATCATGAGGAAAGGTTAAGGGAAAAAAATGACAGCCTAAGAAGGAAAAATGTATGTTTAATTGAAGTTCCAGAGGGCGCCGAGAGGGACAGAGGACCAGAAAATGTATTTGAACAAATTATAGCTGAGAACATCCCTCAGTTGGGGAGGGAAACAAGCATTCAGATCCGGGAGATTGAGAGATTCCCCCCTAAAATCAATAAAAACGGTTCAACACCCCAACATTTAATAGTGGAACTTGCAAATTCCAAAGATAAAGAGAAGATCCTTAAAGCAGCAAGAGACAAGAGATCCCTAACCTTTATGGGGAGAAGTATTACGTTAACAGCAGACCTCTCCACAGAGACCAGGCAGACCAGAAATGGGTGGCAGGATATATTTTGGGTCCTAAATGAGAAGAACCTGCAGTCAAGAATACTTTATCCAGCAAAGCTCTCATTCAAAGTAGAGAGAGAGATAGAGAGCTTCCAAGATAGGTAGAAACTGAAAGAATATGTGACCAACAAACCAGCTCTGCAAGAAATATTAAGGGGGACTCTTTTTGGTTCTTTAGTTTTTGTTTTTTATTGGAGTTCAATTTACCAACATATAGCATAACACCCAGTGCTCATTCTGCCAAGTGCCCCCCTCAATGCCCATCACCCAGTCACCCCAAACCCCGCCCACCTCCCCTTCAATTACCCTTTGTTAATTTCCCAGAGTTAGGTGCTTCTCATGTTTTGTCACCCTTACTGATATTTTCACTCATTTTCTCGACTTTCCGTTTACTCCTTTCAAATAATTTTTAGATTTCCCAAATGAATGAGACCACGTAATATTTCTCCTTTTCCGATTGACTAATTTTACTCAGCATAATGCCCTCCAGGTCCCTCCACTTCGAAGCAAATGGTGGATATTTGTTGTTTGTAATGCCCGAGTAATATTCCATTGTATACATATAGTGCATCTTCTTTATTAAGGGGGACTCTGTAAAAGAAAGAGGAAGGCCAAGGAAACAGTCCACAAAAACAGGGACTGATTAGATATCATGATGACACTAAATTCTTATCTTTCAAAAGTAACTCTCAATGGGACTGGGCTTAAGGACTCCATCAAAAGGTGCAGGGTATCAGACTGGATAAAAAAGCAAGACCCATCTATTTGCTGTCTACAAGAGACTCATTTTACATGTATGGACACCTACAGCCTGAACGTAAAAGGTTGGAGAACCATTTACCATTCAAATGGTCCTCAAAAGAAAGCAGGGGTAGCCATCTTCATATCAGATAAATTAAAGATTATCCCAAAGACTGTAGTGAGAGATGAAGAGGGACACTATATCATACTTAAAGGATCTATCCAACAAGAGGACCTAACAATCATCAATATTTATGCCCCGAATGTGGGAGCTGCCAAGTATAGCAATCAATTAATAACCAAAGTTAAGACATACTTAGCTAATAATACACGTAAACTGGGAGACTTGAACACAACACTTTCTGTAATTGACAGGTCTTATAAGCACAACATCTCCAAAGGAACAAGAGTGTTAAATTATACCCTGGACCAGATGGATTTCACAGATATTTACAGAATTTTACATCCAACTTCAACTGAATACACATTCTCTTCTCAAATGCACATGGAAGTTTCTCCAGAATAGACCACATCCTGAGTCACGAATCAGGTCTTAACTGATACCAAAAGATTGGGATTCTCCCCTGCATATGTTCAGACGATAATGCTTTAAAACTAGAACTAAATCACAAGAAGAAGTTTGGAAGAAATTCAAACATGTGGAGGTTAAAGACCATCCTGCAAAAGATGAAAAGGTCAACCAGGAAATTAGAAAAGAATTAAAAGATTCATGGAAACTAATGAGAATGAAGATACAACCATTCAAAATCTTTGGGATACAACAAAAGCACTCCTAAAGGGGAAATACATCGCACTACAAGCATCCCTCAAAAAAAAAACAAAAAACAGGAAATAACTCAAATACAAAGGCTAACCTTGCACCTAAAGGAGCTGAAGATAAAACAGCAAATACATCCTATACCCAGCAGGAGAAGAGAGTTAATAAAGATTCGAGCAGAACTCAATGAAATAGAGACCAGAAGAACTGTGGAACAGATTAAAAAAAAAAAAAACAGAAGTTGGTTTTGTGAAAGAATTAGCATTATAGCTAAACAACTAGCCAGCCTTATTAAAAACAAAGGAGAAAATACTAAAATTATTAAACTCACGACTGAAAGAGGAGAGAAAACCACCAATACCAAAGAAATACAAACGATTTTAAAAGATTATGAGCAGCTATATGCCAATAAATTAGGTAATCTCGAAGAAAAGGATGCATTTCTGGAAAACCACAAACTACCAAAACTAGAGCAGTAAGAAATAGAAAACCTGTACAGGCTGATAACCAGGGAGGAAATTGAAGCAGTCATCAAACACCTCCCAAGACACAAAAGTCCAGGGCCAGATGGCTTCCCAGGGTGAATTCTATCAAACGTTTAAAGAAGAAACCATACCTATTCTATTAAAGCTGTCCCAAAAGATGGAAAGAGATGGAGTACTTCCAAACTCATTCTATGAGGCCAGTATCACCTTAATTCCAAAACCAGACAAAGACTCCACCAAAAAGGAGAATTACAGACCAATATCCCTGATGAACATGGATGCAAAAATTCTCAACAAGATACTAGCCAATAGGATCCAACAGTACATTAAGAAAATTATTCACCATGACCAAGTAGGATTTATCCCCGGGACACAAGGCTGGTTCAACACTCGTAAAACAATCAATGTGATTCATCATATCAGCAAGAGAAAAACCAAGAACCATATGATCCTCTCATTAGATGCAGAGAAAGCATTTGACAAAATACAGCATCCATTCCTGATCAAAACACTTCAGAGTGTTGGTATAGAGGGAACTTTCCTCGACATCTTAAAAGCCATCTACGAAAAACCCACAGCAAATATAATTCTCAATGGGAGGCACTGGGAGCCTTTCCCCTAAGATCAGGAACAAGACAGGGATGTCCACTCTCACCACTGCTATTCAACATAGTATTGGAAGTCCTCGCCTCAGCAATCAGACAAAAAAAGACATTAAAGGCATTCAAATTGTCAAAGAAGAAGTCAAACTCTCCCTCTTCGCCAATGACATGATACTCTACATAGAAAACCCAAAAGCCTCCACCCCAAGATTGCTAGAACTCATACAGCAATTTGGTAGTGTGGCAGGATACAAAATCAATGCCCAGAAATCAATGGCATTTCTATACACTAACAATGAGACTGAAGAAAGAGAAATTAAGGAATCAATCCCATTTACAATTGCACCCAAAAGCATAAGATACCTCGGAATAAACCTAACCAAAGAGGTAAAGGATCTATACCCTAAAAACTATAGAACACTTCTGAAAGAAATTGAGGAAGACACAAAGAGATGGAAAAATATTCCATGCTCATGGATTGGCAGAATTAATATTGTGAAAATGCCAGTGCTACCCAAGGCACTTACACATTTAATGTAATCCCTATCAAAATAATTTGGACTTTCTTCAGAGAGTTGGGACATATCATCTTACGATTGGTGCGAAATCAGAAAAGACCCGAATAGCCAGTGGAATATTAAAAAAGAAAACCATAGCTGGGGGCATCACAATGCCAGATTTCAGGTTGTACTACAAAGCTGTGGTCATCAAGACAGTGTGGTCCTGGCACAAAAACAGACACATAGATCAATGGAACAGAATAGAGAATCCAGAAGTCGACTCTCAACTTTATGGTCAACTAATATTCGATAAAGGAGGAAAGACTATCCATTGGAAGAAAGACAGTCTCTTCAATAAATGGTGCTGGGAAAATTGGACATCCACATGCAGAAGAATGAAACTAGGCCACTCTCTTGCACCATACACAAAGACAAACTCAAACTGGATGAAAGATCTTAACGTGAGACAAGATTCCATGAAAATGTTAGAGGAGAACACAAGCAACACCCGTTTTGAACTCGGCCACAGTAACTTCTTGCAAGATTCATCCATGAAGGCTAGAGAAACAAAAGCAAAAATGAACTATTGGGACTTCATCAAGATAAGAAGCTTTTGCACAGCAAAAGAAACAGTCAACAAAACTAAAAGACAGCCTACAGAATGGGAGAAGATATTTGCAAAAGACCTATCAGAAAAAGGGCCAGTATCCAAGATCTATAAAAAACTCAACAGCAAAGAAACAAACAATCCAATCATGAAATGGGCAAAAGACATGAAGAGAAATCTCACAGAGGAAGACATAGACATTGCTAACAAGCACATGAGGAAATGCTCCGCATTACTTGCCATGAGGGAAATACAAATCAAAACCACAATGAGATCCTACCTCACACCAGTGAGAATGGGGAAACTTAACAAAGCAGGAAACCACAAATGTTGGAGAGGATGTGGAGAAAGGGGAACTCTCTTGCACTTTTGGTGGGAATGTGAACTGGTGCATCCACTCTGGAAAACTGTGTGGAGCTTCTCAAAGAGTTAAAAATAGATCTGCCCTACAACCCAGCAATTGCACTGCTGGGGATTTACCCCAAAGATACAGATGCAATGAAACGCTGGGACACCTGCACCCTGATGTTTATAGCAGCAATGTCTGAAATAGCCAAACTGTGGAAGGAGCTTAGGTGTCCATCGAAAGATGAATAGATGAAGAAGATGTGGTTTATGTATACGATGGAATATTAGTCATTAGAAACGACAAATACGCACCATTTGCTTTGACGTGGATGGAGCTGGAGGGTATTATGGTGAGTGAAATAAGTCAAACAGAGAAGGACAAACATTATGTGGTCTCATTCACTTGGGGAATATAAAATTATTGAAAGGGAATAAAGGGAAATCAGAAAAAATGTGTGGGAAATATCCAAAAGGGAGACAGAACATGAAAGATTCCTAACCTTGGGAAACAAACTGAGTGGTGGAAGGGGAGGTGGGCGGGGGTTGGGGGTTAATTGGTGACGGGCACTGAGGGGGCACTTGAAGGAATGAGCACTGGGTGTTATTCTGTATGTTGACAAATTGAACACCAATAAATAAAAAAAAAGAACTCTTAGGATATTACCCACGTTTTTCACCACCAATTTAAGGCGAATGTTCTGCAAATAGTCCTAGCAACCTCTCCCTGAGTTTCAACAGGAGGTGTTTCTGAAGAAAGAGCCAAATATGAAAAACTATCCTGACACATCACTGAAAGGGAACTTATACCTATGTAAAACAAAGCAATGAAATTCTAGGAAATTCAACATTTAATTACAGTTTTTAAAAATTCAGAATTCGATAAAACAAGATGGCTCTCAAACAGCCTCCTCAGAGATCTTCTGGAAGCAGTCTTAGGAAAAGGTAGTTGATCCAAAACTTATAAAATAGGTAAATGACGATAGATAGTGGGCAGCTTCCACCATGATAATGGACCAAGATTCTCATCGAAATCTTTCTCCATTTTCTATCCTCTCAGTAAAAATAATTATTCTCACTTTCCACAGACCCTTTGTGGCCCTTCACCCAGAATGACCCATTTCACCCCTTTTCTTCTTCTTATACTTTTTATACTAATTATAATCATTGTTAGGTCAGAACATAGCCAAACAGGTGCCATGGCTCCCTTTCTGACTGTTGGATATGCCATTCATCAATGAAACTCGTAGTAAATCCCTCAGGGAAAAGTGGATTTCATCCAATGAAATGAATCACCAAGGCTGGAATTTCTAACTTATATGTGAGTTTCCAAATAGGACCATTTTGTTTGTTCAGGCACAGTACTCGAAGGAATTACTGTTTATGCCAAAGATTAGAAAAATGTTCCCATGGGTGGAGATTGCACATTGGAAAGCCTGTATAACAGTGACCTCCAATTTTGGTAATTGGTCACATGTTACTGATGATACAATGTATGTCCGACAAGGAATATGGATCCATCAG
Source organism: Vulpes lagopus (assembly GCF_018345385.1). Classification (NCBI taxonomy): domain Eukaryota; kingdom Metazoa; phylum Chordata; class Mammalia; order Carnivora; family Canidae; genus Vulpes; species Vulpes lagopus. The sequence goes on along the minus strand of NW_024570632.1, from coordinate 118,061 downwards.
ATCGTATTGTCATGAATAGTGACAGACTGTCACATTGCCCTAGATTTCTCAATAAGTGGGTGTAGTGTCGTGTCTATCATTGTTAACACCTTCTGTGCTGGAACCAATAAAATCACAGGGCGGAACAGTATGTGAGGTGCTGTACAGAAGAACTTGTCTGGCTTTCAGGTTGATTCTCATGACTTTTGGGAATTGATTCTTGGTCTGGGCTGGCCAAATGCGGTTCCTCAGTTTGAGGTACAATTTCTTGAATCTTAACTTGTTCTTTGTTTGTTTGTTTGCTTGCTTGCTTGCTTTCATAGTGGTCATAGTCCTGGTACTTTGCCTTCTATGTGGAGCCTTAAGAGATACTATAGAGATGTTCTTGCATGAATTGAATGGTCAAGAAGATCTTATACTTCAGGTGAATATGAAGATGACTAGATCATGTGCAGCAGGAAAGCGTGGGTCACCCCCTCACAAGTGAGAAAAGAACCAAAATCGGGGACTGTGAATGGAACATACAAACTGGCAATGGACTGACTACAGATAAACTTGGACTCTGGTGTGAAGTTATCAGCAACCTGCCAAGGATACCAACAGATAATCTATAGTTTCCTATTTGTAGGAATTCAGAACAGTATCTTGAGCAAGCATCCCAAAGAGGCAACCAATAACTCCTCTCATAATTGTCCTAGTTGGGGCATGATTTGTCCCTGAGACAGTCCTTGATTGCTCTTTCTTGGCAACAAACTACTACCAGTTAAAAGAGCCCAAACTATTACATAGGATGCCCTGAAGGAAGGGTGGACGAGAATTTTTACACTGCGGAGCTGAGAGATGACACCTTACTCCCATGATACAGGGGAGAGGGCCTGAAAAGATGAGGCATTAAGAAGATATAGATGAGTTGGAAATGGAGAGCATGGTGGAAGGAGAGGGAGGGAGAGCAATAGACGAAGGATAAGAAAGTCAACCACCATTTTTGCTATTTAGGCTCCTAGTGTGGATGAGACAGAGAATTGATCTGGTCAGTACCAGATTTTCCAGACCATGTATGTAGAACAGAATGTTTACCAGAGATGTTTGAAATATGGTGACAACTGCAAGTCCAAAAGGTAAAAAATGAGCACTTAGCATGTACCATGCTCTGTTTGAAGATTAGCTACTTAAGACCCCGCAGGATATTGGACAGATTGTAAGTGAAACAACTTTTGGGACAACAACATTCCTGAAGTTCAAATAGATCTGTTATCTTCTTGCAGATGTGGGCCATCAAACCCCATATCTTGGAGATAACAAAGGACATAGTATACACGTGATTCAATGGAAGATACCATGGACATTCATTCACTGAGTTGATTCAAGATTAATTACTCTAGCAACACGTGGGTGGCTTTGTCAGTTAAGTGTCTAACTCTTGATTTGTATGTAGGTCATGATCTGCGGGTCCTGAAATCGAGGCTCATGTTGGGCTTCACATTGGCTATGGCGGCTGCTCAAGATATTCTCTCTTTCCCTCTGCCCTTCCTCTCTTCCTACTCTCTCTTCCTGTCTTAAACATAATAAAATGAATCATTATTCTACTTTACTCAGTATGGCATACCTAGGGGCAACATACTAAGGCATATTATTTTTGTTTCTTGTGTGTACATTTTAATTTTCTGATGAGTCATTAGTTTATAACCACAGTAGTAAAATTTAATTTCCCTTTTTTATTTTCTATTTTTTTATTTTTTTTTATTTCACCATTTCATTTATTGGTGTTCAATTTGCAAACATACAGATTAACACTCAGTGCTCATCCCATCAAGTGTCCTCCTCAAAACAAAAGTGCCCCCCTCAGTGCCCATAGCCCATTCACCGCCACACCTGCCCTCCTCCCCTTCCACCACCCCTAGTTCATTTCCCAGACTTAGGAGTCTTTATGTTTTGTCTCCCGTTCTGATATTTCCCACACATTTCTTCTCCCGATCCTTATATTCCCTTTCACTATTATTTATATTCCCCAAATGAAAAGGAACATATAATGTTTGTCCTTCTCCGACTGAGCTATTTCACTCAGCATAATACCCTCCAGTTCCATCCACGTCAAAGCAAATGGTGCGTATTTGTCATTTCTAATGGCTGAGTAATATTCCATTGTATACATAAAACGCATCTTCTTTATCCATTCATCTTTCGATGGACACCGAGGCTCCTTCCACAGTGTGGCTATTGTGGACATTGCTGCTAGAAACATCGGGGTGCAGGTGTCCCAGTGTTTCATTGCATCTGTATCTTTAGGGTAAATCCCCAGCAGTGCAATTGCTGGGTCATAGGGCAGATCTATTTTTAACTCTTTGAGGAACCCCCCACACAGTTTTCCAGAGTGGCTGCACCAGTTGACATTCCCACCAACAGTGTAAGAGGGTTCCCTTTTCTCCATATCCTCTCCCACATTTGTGGTTTCCTGCCTGGTTAATTTTCCCCATTCTCACTGGTGTGAGGTGGTATCTCATTGTGGTTTTGATTTGTATTTCCCTGATGGCAACTGAGCAGAGCATTTTCTCATGTGCATGTTGGCCATGTCTATGTCTTCCTCTGTGAGATTTCTCTTCATGACTTTTGACCAATTCATGATTGGATTGTTTGTTCTTCGGTGTTGAGTTGAATAAGTTCTTTATAGATCTTGGAAACTAGCCCTTTATCTCATACGTCATTGGCAAATATCTTCTCCCATTCTGTAGGTTGTCTTTTAGTTTTGTTGATTGTATCCTTTGCTGTGCAAAAGCTTCTTATCTTCATGAAGTCCCAATAGATCATTTTTGCTTTTGTTTCTTTTGCCTTCGTGGATATATCTTGCAAGAAGTTACTGTGGCGGAGTTCAAAAAGGGTGTTGCCTGTGTTCTCCTCTAGGATTTTGATGGAATCTTGTCTCACATTTAGATCTTTCATCCATTTTGAGATTATCTTTGTGTATGGTGCAAGGGAGTGGTCTAGTTTCATTCTTCTGCATGTGGATGTCCAATTTTCCCAGCACCATTTATTGAAGAGACTGTCTTTCTTCCAATGGATAGTCTTTCCTCCTTTATCGAATATGAGTTGACCATAAAGTTCAGGGTCTACTTCTGGGTTCTCTATTCTGTTCCATTGATCTATGTGTCTGTTTTTGTGCCAGTACCACACTGTCTTGATGACCACAGCTTTGTAGTCCAACCTGAAATCTGGCATTGTGATGCCCCCAGATATGGTTTTCTTTTTTAAAATTCCCCTGGTTATTAGGGGTCTCTTCTGATTTCACACAAATCTTAAAATAATTTGTTCTAACTCTCTGAAGAAAGTCTATGGTATTTTGATAGGGATTGCATTAAACGTGTAAATTGCCCTGGGTAACATTGACATTTTCACAGTATTAATTCTGCCAATCCATAAGCATGGAGTATTTTTCCATCTCTTTGTGTCTTCCTCAATTTCTTTCAGAAGTGTTCTATAGTTTTTTGGGTATAGATCCTTTACCTCTTTGGTTAGGTTTATTCCTAGGTATCTTATGCTTTTGGGTGCAATTGTAAATGGGATTGACTCCTTAATTTCTCTTTCTTCAGTCTCATTGTTAGTGTATAGAAATGCCATTGATTTCTGGGCATTGATTTTGTATCCTGCCACGCTGCCAAATTGCCGTATGAGTTCTAGCAATCTTGGGGTGGAGGCTTTTGGGTTTTTTATGTAGAGTATCATTCATCAGCGAAGAGGGAGAGTTTGACCTCTTCTTTGCTAATTCGAATGAATTTTATTTCTTTTTGTTGTCTGATTGCTGAGGCTAGGACTTCCAGTACTATGATGAATAGCAGTGGTGAGAGTGGACATCCCCTGTCTTGTTCCTGATCTTAGGGGAAAGGCTCCCAGTGCTTTCCCATTTTGATGTGTGCTTTTCGTAGATGGTTTTTAAGATTTTGAGGAATGTTCCCTCTATCCCTGCACTCTGAAGAGCTTTGATCAGGAATGGATGCTGTATTTTGTCAAATGCTTTCTCTGCATCTAATGAGAGGATCATATGGTTCTTGGTTTTTCTCTTGCTGATATGATGAATCACATTGACTGTTTTATGAGTGTTGAACCAGCCTTGTGTCCCATTAATAAATCCTACTTGGTCAAGGTGAATAATTTTCTTAATGTACTGTTGGATCCTATTGGCTAGTATCTTGTTGAGAATTTTTGCATCCATGTTCATCAGGGATATTGGTCTGTAATTCTCCTTTTTGGTGGGGTCTTTGGTTTTGGAATTAAGGTGATGCTGGCCTCATAGAACGAATTTGGAAGTACTCCATCTCTTTTTATCTTTCCAAACAGCTTTAGTAGAATAGGTATGGTTTCTTTTTTAAACGTTTGATAGAATTCCCCTGGGAAGCCATCTGGCCCTGGACTTTTGTGTCTTGTGAGGTTTTTGATGACTGCTTCAATTTCCTCCCTGGTTATTGGCCTGTTCAGGTTTTCGATTTCTTCCTGTTCCAGTTTTCGTAGTTTGTGGCTTTCCAGAGATACGTCCATTTCGTCTAGATTGCCTAATTTATTGGTGTATAGCTGTTCATAATATGTTTTTAAAATCGTTTGTATTTCCTTGGTGTTGGTAGTGATCTCTCCTTTCTCATTCATGAGTTTATTAATTTGAGTCTTCTCTCTCTTCTTTTTAGTAAGGCTGGCTAATGGTTTATCTATCTTATTAATTCTTTCAAAGAACCAACTCCTGGTTTTGTTGATCTGTTCCACAGTTCTTCTGGTCTCGATTTCTTTGAGTTCTGCTCAAATCTTAATTAACTCTCTTCTTCTGCTGGGTGTAGGATCTATCTGCTGTTTGTTCCCTAGCTCCTTTATGTGTAAGGTTAGCTTTTGTATTTGAGATCTTTCCAGTTTTTGAATGGATGCTTGTACTGGGATGTATTTCCCCCTCAGGACTGCTTTGGCTGCATCCTAAAGATTTTGAACGGTTGTATCTTCATTTTCATTAGTTTCCATGAATCTTTTAAATTCTTCCTTAATTTCCTGGTTGACCCTTTCATCTTTGAGCAGGATGGTCCTTAACCTCCACGTGTTTGATGTCCTTCCAAACTTCTTGTTGTGATTTAGTTCTAATTTCAAGGCATTATGGTCTGAGAATATGCAGGGGATGATCCAATCTTTTGGTCGGTCCAGACCCGATTTGTGACCCAGTATGTGGTCTATTCTGGAGAAAGTTCCATGTGCACTTGAGAAGAATGTGTGTTCAGTTGAGTTTGGATGTAAAGTTCTGTAGATATCTGTGAAATCCATCTGGTCCAGTGTATCATTTAAAGCTCTCGTTTCTTTGGAGACATTGTGTTTAGAAGACCTATCGAGTGTAGAAAGCGCTAGATTGAAGTCACCAAGTATAAGTGTATTATCATCTAAGTATATCTTAACTTTGGTTATTAATTGATTGATATATTTGGCAGCTCCCACATGTGGGGCATATATATTGAGGATTGTTAGGTCTCCTTGTTGGATAGATCCTTTAAGTATGATATAGTGTCCCTCTTCATCTCTCACTACAGTCTTCGGGGTAAATTTTAGTTTATCTGATATAAGGATGGCTTGCCCTGCTTTCTTTTGAGGACCATTTGAATGGTAAATGGTTCTGCAACCTTTTATTTTCAGGCTGTAGGTGTCCTTCTGTCTAAAATGAGTCTTTTGTAGACAGCAAATAGATGGGTCCTGCTTTTTTATCCAGTCCTAAATGCTGTGCCTTTTGATAGGGTCATTAAGCCCATTCACCTTCAGAGTTACTATTGAAAGATATGAGTTTATTGTCATTATGATATGTATTCAGTCCCTGTTTTTGTGGATTTTACCGCTGAACTTCTTCTTAAGGGGGAATTTTAAGAGTCCCCCTTAAAATTTCTTGCAGAGCTGGTTTGGAGGTCACATATTCTTTCAGTTCCTGCCTGTCTTGGAAGCTCTTTATCTCTCCTTCCATTTTGAATGAGAGCCTTGCTGGATAAAGTATTCTTGGTTGCATGTTTTTCTCCTTTCGGACCCTGAATATATCCTGCCATTTCTCTCGCCTGCCAGGTCTCTGTGGAGAGGTCTGCTGTTACCCTAACACTCCTCCCCATAAAAGTCAGGGATTTCTTTTCTCTTGCTGCTTTAAGGATCTTCTCTTTATCTTTGGAATTTGCAAGTTTAACTATTAAATGTCGAGTTGTTGAACAGTTTTATTGATTTTAGGGGGGGATCTCTCTATTTCCTGGATCTGAACGCCTGTTTCCTTTCCCAGATTAGGAAAGTTTCAGCTATTATTTGTTCAAATACATATTCTGTCCCTTTCGGCGCTCTCGGGACCCCCAGTTAAACATAGGTTTTTCTTTCTCAGGCTGTCGTTTATTTCCCTTAATCTAACCTCATGGTCTTTTAATTGTTTGTCTCTTTTTTCCTCAGTTTCCCTCTTTGCCATCAACTTCTCTTCTATGTCACTCACACGATCTTCCATGTCGTTAATCCTCGTTGTTAGGACTTCTAGTTTGGATTGCATCTCATTCAATTGATTTTTAATTTCGTCCTGATTAGATCTAAATTCTGCAGTCATGAAGTCTCTTGAGTCCTTTATGCTTTTTTCTAGAGCCACCAGTAGCTTTATAATAGTGCCTCTGAATACGCTTTCTGACATTTAAGTGTAATCCAGATTTTGTAACTCTGTGGGAGAGAAGAGTGTTTTTGATTCTTTTGAGGTGAGGTTTTCCTTCTAGTCATTTTGCTCAGTGCAGAGTGCCCAAAAACAAGTTGTATTGGGAAAAGGAGAAAAAGAGAAGAGAGAAAGAAGAAAAGAGAAAAAGAAAAAAGGAAGAACAACGGAAAAAAAGAGAAGAAAAAGAGAAAGAAAAAGAAAGGAATAAAAAAGGGTGGCGGAAGCAAACAGAAATCAAAAAGCAAAAAACAAATAACAAAAAACAAAAAAACACGGGGGAGTATCTTCTGATTCTGTATACTTTAAGTCCCTTGACTTCCCCTGGAACTGGTCCGTCTCGCTGGTCTTCTGGGGGAGGGGCCTGCTGTGCTGATTTTCAGGTGTTAGCACTTTGGGGAGCTGCTGAGCTCTTTGCCTGGTGCAGGGCTCAGTGGGGGTTGTTTACCCTGTGAGGCCCCAGGAGGAACAACCACAGTGGCGGTGGCCAGCTCTGGAGCTCTGGATTCAGCTCCCGCAGTAACTATGGAGCTCTGCGTCAGGGCCTGGATGCGCCGGGGGCGATACCGCTGATCTGCTCATCTCGGGGCAGGAGCGTCCTTGCTGTCCTGGGCCCTCCCGGCCTCTGCCTGTCCCGGGGGAGGCCGGATCCTGGGCTGTGTCCCGGCGCCCTGTGCTCCGGGGCCTGCGCTGTTGGATTCGCGCTCCCGCCCCGCAGCCCCCTCCGGGGAGCCACCGCCCGAGCCCCTCCGAGCTGATCCCGGGTCCCACGGTGCGCGCCTACAGTCCTTTAGGGAGCTCAGTGCACTCTCCCCGGGGCGCAGGTGCCTGTTAGTGTCCCAGGGAGCCTGAGCGCATCCCTGCCCTCCTTGGGTCCTGCTGTAACTCCCTGCGAGGCCTTTCCCTCCGGGAAGGTTGGTGCAGCTCCTGCTTCTCCGGACCGGGCTTTTCTGTCTGGGGGCACTCGCCCCGGCCTCAGCCCGGCTCCTCGCGGGGCCCCTCCCCCTTGGATGCCTTTTGATTCTTTAATTCCTTTTTCCCGGTTTTCTTACCTTAATAGAAGCGTGAACTCTTCTCACTGTATCATTCCAGCTGTTCTCTCTTTAAATCTCAGGCCAAATTCATAGATGTTCAGAATGATTTGAAGGTTATCTAGATAATTTGGTGGGGACAGGTGACTTGGGGACCCTACTCTTTCGCCATCTTGCTCCTCCTCCATAAATTTTAATTTCCAACTCAAATTTAATCTCATTCCATAGTAGATAATTTTCAGCCACCATTTGGGTATTAGTTTGTTGTTAAATCTTAGCAAAAATTGAGCTCATTACTTTCTAATGAATACAATTGATTATTTAGAATAACTCAGAATAATTGAACACATAGTATAAACAGTTTCCCTATATCCCTATTCCCTGGCACAGATTTTCCACAATTATTAAAACTTGCATCATTGTGGAACATTTGTCATGAAGAAGATATCAATGGAGTGATATTGATATTCATTGAAGTCTACCATTTCTATGAAGGTCAGCTCTGTGTTGTGCCATAGTGTGGGTTTTGACAAATGCATATCATGCATGCACCATGTGCAGTGTAGTTTCACTGCCTTTAATATCCATGATTTAACTATTCATGCTTTTGCACTTTCTATAGAAATCTGAGCAACCATCGAGCTTTTGTCATGTGTATAGATCTCCTTTTTTTCAGAATTGGTGCCATAAAATTGTTGCTGTTTTGGATGTCCCTACATTTTTCTCTTTTAGCTATTATTTAACATTCATCCATGTCTTTTTGTGGCTTAATAGCTTAAATATTTTTAGTATTAATATTTTTAGAGAGATAGAGTGCAACTGTAGGGGAAAGGACAGAGTAAGAGGGAGAGAGGATCTTAATCATGCTCCAGGCACAGCACGTGGCTGTCACGAGGCCTGCTCTCATGAGCCTGAGGTCATGATCTGTGGCAAAATCAAGAGACAGAAGCTTAACCCACTGAAACACACAGGCTCCCTAAGAGCTCAATTGCTTTTCATTACAGAATAGTATTTCCTTGTATGGTTTAAATTGAAGTTTCTTTTTCATTCCCTTAAAGAGTGACAACTTAGTTGTCTCTAGCTTGGGCAATCCTAAATAAAGCTGAATTTATTTGAAAATAAACGAATACCTTGAGGAAAAGACAGATTTCATGGACTAACCTCCTGAATCAGATTGGATTAAGCCCATTAAAAAACTAATTTCAAATGGATGTAAGATTGTGGAGTACAATTCCTCATGTCAGGTGGTCCCCTAAATTTAATTACATAACTATCAAGCCATCCTGAACACCAGTGAATTCAAGCTGAGATGTAAGCAATAACGGCTGACTCTACAAATAAAAAGTTGAAAAACATGCATGGTGGAGTATGAGAAGTAAAACAGAAGGGATATATCAAAGGATAATGGGCAGGGTGGGGGTGGGAATATAAAAATTAGTGAAAGGGAATAAAGGGAAAGGAGAGAAAATGAGTGAGCATATGTAAGCCAGCTGCAGGAAAGTGAAAGAGCCCTGAAGCTCAAAATATGAACCTTTAGACATCTGCTCTTCAATAGACTTCCCTGCCTGAGAAGGGCTCATTGGTGAAAGGGTAAAGAAACTCAGGTAAGTGAATGGGGTCTCAATATTCCTGGAGGCCAGAAAGTATGCATGTGCCCAACCCAGCAGAGTTCCCAGGTATTCGTTCAGGGAAATGGATTTAGATCAGCAAGGCTGGGAGAGTGTTCAGCTTGTGGTGCCATCAACCACGGTCTCAGGCTGGGCCTGAACTGCAGTCCATGTTGGTCCATACAAGGGACTGGGACACAGCTTCCGCTTTCCTCTGAGACAGGCAGAGTAGGTGACCATTGGACCGATTGAACCCTCCCTTGCGGGTCCCAGCCACCACAGAAAGGGACAAGCCTTCCCTTCATCCAGGAAGAGAGGGTTATAGCAGGTGCGGCAAAGACTCTGTCTGCGGAAACCTAAACATTGCTCATTTCAGTGTCCCCCCAGATCCCCTAGGGGAGAATTGGAGTAGGCAGGTACCATTGGAGTCTACAGATTTGTCAATCACCCCATCACTCGTCTCCAGGGCTGGAGATCAAGGTGTGGTCTTCTTTCCACTCAGCCCCCCAAAAGGCATAACGGATTTTAGGGAACAGCTTATAATGATCATGGCCTCCTCACAAGGTGTGGTGCAACATCATACAGGCAGGGACACCTGAGAATCTGTGCAGCAGGACCTTCCTGGGGGGATCACCTGGAAGAACAGGTGACCAGCACATTTCCTGATGAAAAAGAACTGTAATCTCCAGCACTGGGGGAACATTGCATATCAACTCAAGGTTTTCCTTTTCTGACTTGTTTATTTTTTCAAGATAAAATTGTCCTCTATTTTTTTGTTTATTCCAATCTCACCTATTTTCTTGTTTTATCAACCCCTCTTTTTTATACTTTAATAACATTTTATTTTTGTTTTATAAATTTATTTTTTATTGGTGTTCAATTTGCCAACATATAGAAAATAACACCCAGTGCTCATCCCATCAAGTGCCCCCCTCAGTGCCCATCACCCAGTCACCCCCATCCCCCGCCCACCTCCCTTTCTACCACCCCTAGTTCATTTCCCAGAGAAATGAGTGTGGAATTATCAGAAAGGGAGACAGAACATGAGAGACTCCTAATGACATATTTTAATATCACCTGAGAAATGAGTAGAGCATAGGAGCAGATATTTCTCTAAAGAGGACGTACACGTGGTCAAAAGGCATGTGAAAGACGATCTCCATCACTTGTAAACAGTAAAATACAAATCAAAACCACAATGACGGCAGCCCCAGTGTCTCAGAGGTTTAGAACTGCCTTAGCTCAGGGTGTGATCCTGTCGCAGGTTGGGATCCCTGCAAGGAGCCTGCTTCTCCCTCTGCCTGTGTCTGTGCCTCTCCTTCTCTCTCTCTCTCTCTCTCTCTCTCTCTCTCTCCTTCTCTGTCTCTTATGAATAAATAAATACATAAGTAAAATCTTAAAGAAAAACACAATGAGACACCAAATTACACTGGTGAGAATGGCTAAATTTAACAACTAATGATGACAAGGATGTGGAGAAAGAACACTTTGACACTGACGATGGGAATGAAACTTGGAACAGCCGCTCTGGAAAACAGTGTGGAGGGTCCTATGAAAGCTTCTGATACAAAGTTATTCCTGTCAAATGCCTCCTTTGTCAGTTGAAAATAGACCTGCCCTATGACCCAGCAATTGCACTGCTGGGGATTTACCCCAAAGATGCAGATGCAGTGAAACGCCGGGATGCCTGCATTCCAATGTTTATGGCAGCAATGTCTGAAATAGCCAAACTGTGGAAGGAGCCTCGGTGTCCATCAAAAGATGAATGGATAAAGAAGATGTGGTTTATGTATACAATGGAATATTACTCAGCCATTAGAAACAAGAAATATCCACTATTTGCTTCGACATGGAGGGACCTGGAGGGTATTATGCTGAGTGAAATAAGTCAATCAGAAAAGGACAAACATTGTACGGTCTCATTCATTTGGGGAATATAAAAATTAGTGAAAGGGAATAAAGGGAAAGGAGAGAAAATGAGTGAAAACGTCAGTGAGGGTGAAAAACATGACAGACACATAACTCTGGGAAATGGTAGTTGAAGGGGAAGTCACCCCAGGGGGGTGGGGTGACTGGGTGATGGGCACTGAGGGGGACACTTGGTGGGATGAGCACTGGGTATTATGCTATGTTGGCAAATTGAACTGCAATTAAAAAAATTTTTTTTAAAAATACCTCCTTTGTCTCCCCAGATACATCCCCATCTAGACAGTAGAAATTTCTTGCTGTGCAGCTGGATTCACTATGAAAGGATTATGATGTCACACCTTGCCATGGTGACAAGAAATATACCTCTGCCTCTCTTCCCAAATGTCACTGTTTGAGCTGAGTAGCTCAAAGTTGATATTGAGGGAGTTGTCAGCTCTCTACCTAGCATCTTTGAAAATGGGCCAATTCTATTATTGCTGCTGTGAAGGTATGTTCATAAAGATCTTCTGAATGCTCTTTGATACCAACTGGATACTTAATTGTTTCTCAAACTATTTTTTCTCATTGTTTAAATCTTCCTCTCCCCATATTGTCATGAGGAGTGATAGCTATGTGTTTTCATTTGTTCTAGTCCCTCATTTCTATTTTTGATTATTCTATCATACTATCTGCCTTGAATATTTTGCCTCCATTTTGAAAAAAAAAGTCTTACTCAGTATTATATCCTGCACCCCTCATTTGTCACCACAAAGATCCTCACAGGGGGAAATATGGCCAAGTTTATTTTCAGATTTTGTTAGTGTCAAAACTTATATATTCAAATTATTCATTTCAATAATTAAGTGTTAATCTGGAAAGGTTGATATGGAGGATATTTGTCATTGTTTTATCAATGGTTCTCAATGTCTTCCTTACTGTTTCTCCCAAATTGGGTATCGAATTCTGTATTTGCAGGGACATGTTGCTACCTTCATCTGAACGGTTGCCCAAAGTCATCCTGTGAATATGAGTGTCTATTTCAATGTATGTCCCCAAATACACATTTCCTTTTACACTTTGGGCATTATTCAAAATTACACTTTATAGAGATATCAATTTTATGCTAACCCTCATCTAATTCCTACCCTCTTAAGGTGTAAGCATGTATATATGATGATAGTTTTTTCAATTATGCGACAAATAGCCAGTCTTTCTACTTACATTGAAGCATGGATAACTGGTTAATAAATTAATGACTGAGAGATAACCATGTAAACACTTATTATTCATACTCAAAGAAAAATAGGTGATGTACACCCATGAGTAGAGAAAGGAAATTTTACAGAAGTGGAGAATAGCAAGCATTTGAATTTGGAAGGTCAGTAGAAAACAGAAGGAGACTTTATTAGAGTGGTTTTCATATAACGTGTTACTCAGTTTTCCTGAATTGTCCTCCAGAACTCAGTCCAAAGCTAAGCTATGGTTTATTCTAGGCCATGCCAAGGTCTCAGGCACAGTTTTGAGGCACATATTGGTGCATGAGGAATAAATAATGCACAATGACATTGTTTCACACATTTTAAAACACAAGACTTGATACTAGTGAGTCTACTTTCCTGCAACTACTATTCATCACATTTGATGTGCTGATAATGACTCAAGAATTGGAATGCTGTAGAGGATAGTCATGTATCTTTTAGATCAAGGGTCCCAAGAGTATATTTGGGGATGTAGCAAATAGTTTTCTTTTCTTTTCTTTTCTTTTTTTTAGGCCCTTAATTTTGTCAGTAATACATTGTTTTAAGGTGTATTTAGGCAAAGCCATTTTGCATAAAAGACAATAGTCCAGGAAGTCATATTCCTAGGTTTCAGTAAGGCTCTGGAACTTGTGAAATGTGAGATCTCAGACACGATATTTCGCTTCTACTTAAACTTCCTGATCACTATCCATACATTTATTCATTTAAAACTCGTCAAAGAGGAGGGGCAAGATGGCTGAAGAGTAGGGTCCCCAAATCACCTGTTCCCAACAAATTACCTAGATAACCTTCAAATCATCCTGAAAATCTACGAATTCGGCCTGGGATTTAAAGAGAGAACAGCTGAAACGCTACAGTGAGAAGAGTTCCCGCTTCTATCAAAGTAGGAAGACGGGGAAAAAGAAATAAAGAAACAAAAGGCCTCCAAGGGGGAGGGGCCCCGCGAGGAGCCGGGCTGAGGCCGGGGCGAGTGTCCCCAGGACAGGAGAGCCCCGTCCCGGAGAAGCAGGAGCTGCACCAACCTTCCCAGGGGAAAGGGGCTCCCCGGGAATTGGAGCAGGATCCCCAGAAAGGCGGGGATGCCCTCGGGCTCCCGGGGACACTAACAGGCACCTGCGCCCCGGGAGAGTGCACCGAGCTCCCTAAGGGCTGCAGCGCGCACGGCGGGACCCGGAGCAGCTCGGAGGGGCTCGGGCGGCAGCTCCGCGGAGGGGGCGGCGCGGCTCCGGGAACAGCTCGGAGGGGCTCGGGCGGCGGCTCTGCGGAGGGGGCTGCGGGGCGGGAGCGCGAATCCAACAGCGCAGGCCCCGGAGCACAGGGCGCCGGGACACAGCCCAGGATCCGGCCTCCCCCTGGGACAGGCAGAGGCCGGGAGGGCCCAGGACAGCAAGGACGCTCCTGCCCTGACCTGAGCAGATCAGCGGCCCCGCCCCGGAGCCTCCAGGCCCTGCAGACGGAGAGCCCCGGAGTTACTGCAGGGGCTGAATCCAGAGCTCCAGAGCTGGCCCCGCCACTGTGGCTGTACCTCCTGGGGCCTCACGGGGTAAAAAACCCCCCACTGAGCCCTGCACCAGGCAGGGGGCAGAGCAGCTCCCCCAAGTGCTGACACCTGAGAATCAGCACAGCAGGCCCCTCCCCCAGAAGACCAGCGAGACGGACCAGTTCCAGGGGAAGTCAAGGGACTTAAAGTATACAGAATCAGAAGATACTCCCCCGTGTTTTTTGTTCTTTTTGTTTTGTTTTGTGTTTTTTTTCTTTCTTTTTTATTTCTGATTGCTTCCCCCACACCTTTTTTTTCACCTTTCTTTCTTTTTCTTTCTCTTTTTCTTCTCTTTATTCCCTTTTCTTCTTCTTTCTCTTTTTTCTTTTTCTCTTTTCTTTCCTTCTCTCTCTCGCTTTTTCTCCTTTTCCCAATACAAGTTGTTTTTGGCCACTCTGCACTGAGCAAAATGACTAGAAGGAAAACCTCACCTCAAAAGAAAGAATCAGAAACAGTCCTCTCTCCTACAGAGTTACAAAATCTGGATTACAATTCAATGTCAGAAAGCCAATTCAGAAGCACTATTATACAGCTACTGGTGGCTCTAGAAAAAAGCATAAAGGACTCAAGAGACTTCATGACTGCAGAATTCAGATCCAATCAGGCATAAATTAAAAATCAATTAAATGAGATGCAATCTAAACTAGAAGTCCTAATGACGAGTGTTAACGAGGTAGAAGAACGAGTCAGTGACATAGAAGAGAAGTTGATGGCAAAGAGGGAAACTGAGGAAAAAAGAGACAGACAATTAAGAGACCATGAAGACAGATTAAGGGAAATAAACGACAGCCTGAGAAAGAAAAACCTACGTTTAATTGGGGTTCCCGAGAACGCCGAAAGGGCCAGAGGGCCAGAATATGTATTTGAACAAGTCCTAGCTGAAAACTTTCCTAATCTGGGAAGGGAAACAGGCATTCAGATCCAGGAAATAGAGAGATCCCCCCCTAAAATCAATAAAAACGTTCAACACCTCGACATTTAATAATGGAGCATGCAAATTCCAAAGATAAAGAGAAGATCCTTAAAGCAGCAAGAGAAAAAAAGTCCCTGACTTTTATGGGGAGGAATATTAGGGTAACAGCAGACGTCTCCACAGAGACCTGGCAGGCTAGAAAGGGCTGGCAGGATATATTCAGGGTCCTAAATGAGAAGAACATGCAACCGAGACTACTTTATCCAGCAAGGCTCTCATTCAAAATGGAAGGAGAGATAAAGAGATTCCAAGACAGGCAGAAACTGAAAGAATATGTGACCTCCAAAGCAGCTCTGCAAGAAATTTTAAGGGGGACTCTTAAAATTCCCCTTTAAGAAGAAGTTCAGTGGAACAATCCATAAAAACAAGGATTGAATAGATATCATGATGACACTAAACTCATATCTGTCAATAGTAACTCTGAACGTGAACGGGCTTAATGACCCCATCAAAAGGTGCAGGGTTTCAGACTGGATAAAAAAGCAGGACCCATCTATTTGCTGTCTACAAGAGACTCATTTTAGACAGGAGGACACCTACAGCCTGAAAATAAAAGGTTGGAGAACCATTTACCATTCAAATGGTCCTCAAAAGAAAGCAGGGGTAGCCATCCTCATATCAGATAAATTAAAATTTACCCTGAAGACTATAGTGAGAGATGAAGAGGGACACTATCTCATACTCAAAGGATCTATCCAACAAGAGGACTTAATAATCCTCAATGTATATGCCCCGAATGTGGGAGCTCCCAAATATTTAAACCAATTAATAACCAAATGGAAGAAATACTTAGATAATAATACACTTATACTTGGTGACTTCAATCTAGCTCTTTCTACCCTCGATAGGTCTTCTAAGCACAACATCTCCAAAGAAACAAGAGCTTTAAATGATACACTGGACCAGATGGATTTCACAGATATCTTCAGAACTTTACATCCAAACTCAACTGAATACACATTCTCCTCAAGTGCATATGGAATTTTCTCCAGAATAGACCACATACTGGGTCACAAATCGGGTCTGAACTGATACCAAAAGATCGGGATAGTCCCCTGTATATTCTCAGACCATAATGCCTTGAAATTAGAACTACATCAAAACAAGAAGTTTGGAAGGACCACAAACACGTGGAGGTTAAGGACCATCCTGCTAAAAGATGAAAAGGTCAACCAGGAAATTAAGGAAGAATTTAAAAGATTCATGGAAACTAATGAAAATGATACAACCATTCAAAATCTTTGGGATGCAGCAAAAGCAGTCCTGAGGGGGAAATACATCGCAATACAAGCATCCATTCAAAAACTGGAAAGAACTCAAATACAAAAGCTCACCTTACACATAAAGGAGCTAGAGAAAAAACAGCAAATGGACCCCACGCCCAGCAGAAGAAGAGAGTTAATTAAAATTCGAGCAGAACTAAATCGAGACGAGAAGAACTGTGGAACAGATCAACAGAACCAGGAGTTGGTTCCTTGAACGAATTAATAAGATAGATAAACCATTAGCCAACCTTATTAAAAAGAAGAGAGAGAAGACTCAAATTAATAAAATCATGAATGAGAGAGGAGATATCACTACCAACACCAAAGAAATACAAACGATTTTAAAAACATATTATGAACAGCTATATGCCAATAAATTAGGCAATCTAGAAGAAATGGACGCATTCCTGGAAAGCCACAAACTACCAAAACTGGAACAGGAAGAAATCGAAAACCTGAACAGGCCAATAACCAGAGAGGAAATTGAAGCAGTCATCAAAAACCTCCCAAGGCACAAGAGTCCAGGGCCAGATGGCTTCCCAGGGGAATTCTATCAAACGTTTAAAGAAGAAACCATACCTATTCTACTAAAGCTGTTTGGAAAGATAGAAAGAGATGGAGTACTTCCAAATTCGTTCTATGAGGCCAGCATCATCTTAATTCCAAAACCAGACAAAGACCCCACCAAAAAGGAGAATTACAGACCAATATCCCTGATGAACATGGATGCAAAAATTCTCAACAAGATACTAGCCAATAGGATCCAACAACACATTAAGAAAATTATTCACCATGACCAAGTAGGATTTATCCCCGGGACATAAGGCTGGTTCAACACTCGTAAAACAATCAATGTGATTCATCATATCAGCAAGAGAAAAACCAAGAACCATATGATCCTCTCATTAGTTGCAGAGAAAGCATTTGACAAAATACAGCATCTATTCCTGATCAAAACACTTCAGAGTGTTTGGATAGAGAGAACATTCCTCGACATCTTAAAAGCCATCTATGAAAAGCTCACAGCAAATATCATTCTCAATGGGGAGGCACTGGGAGCCTTTCCCCTAAGATCAGGCACAAGACAGGGGATGTCCGCTCTCACCACTGCTATTCAACATAGTAGTGGAAGTCCTCGCCTCAGCAATCAGACAACAAAAAGAAATAAAATGCATTCGAATTAGCAAAGAAGAGGTCAAACTCTCCCTCTTCGCTGATGAATGATACTCTACATAGAAAACCCAAAAGCCTCCACCCCAAGATTGCTAGAACTCATACAGCAATTTGGCAGCGTGGCAGGATACAAAATTAATGCCCAGAAATCAATGGCATTCCTATACACTAACAATGAGACTGAAGAAAGAGAAATTAAGGAGTCAATCCCATTTATAATTGCACCCAAAAGCATAAGATACCTAGGAATAAACCTAACCAAAGAGGTAAAGGATCTATACCCAAAAAACTATAGAACACTTCTGAAAGAAATTGAGGAAGACACAAAGAGATGGAAAAATACTCCATGCTCATGGATTGGAAGAATTAATATTGTGAAAATGTCAATGTTACCCAGGACAATTTACACGGTTAATGCAATCCCTTTCAAAATACCATGGACTTTCTTCAGAGAGTTACAACAAATTATTTTAAGATTTGTGTGAAATCAGAAGAGACCCCTAATAACCAGGGGAATTTTACAAAAGAAAACCATATCTGGGGGCATCACAATGCCAGATTTCAGGTTGTACTACAAAGCTGTGGTCATCAAGACAGTGTGGTACTGGCACAAAAACAGACATATAGATCAATGGAAGAGAATAGAGAACCCAGAAGTAGACCCTGAACTTTATGGTCAACTCATATTCGATAAAGGAGGAAAGATTATCCATTGGAAGAAAGACAGTCTCTTCAATAAATGGTGCTGGGAAAATTGGACATCCACATGCAGAAGAATGAAACTGGACCACTCTCTTTCACCATACACAAAGATAAACTCAAAATGGATGAGAGATCTAAATTTGAGACAAGATTCCATCAAAATCCTAGAGGAGAACACAGGCAACACCCTTTCTGAACTCAGCGTCAGTAACTTCTTGCAAGATACATCCACGAATGCAAAAGAAACAAAAGCAAAAATGTACTATTGGGACTTCATGAAGATAAGAAGCTTTTGCACAGCAAAGGATACAGTCAACAAAACTAAAAGACAACCTACAGAATGGGAGAAGATATTTGCAAAAGACATATCAGATAAAGGGCTAGTTTCCAAAATCTATAAAGAACTTATTAAACTGAACAGCAAAAAAAACAAACAATCCAATCATGAAATGGGAAAATACATGAACAGAAATCTCACAGAGGAAGACATGGACATGGCCAACATGCACATGAGAAAATGCTCTGCATCACTTGCCATCAGGGAAATACAAATCAAAACCACAATGAGATCCCACCTCACACCAGTGAGAATGGGGAACATTAACAAGGCAGGAGACCACAATTGTTGGAGAGGATGGGGAGAAAAGGGAACCCTCTTACACTGTTGGTTGGAATGTGAACTGGTGCAGCCACTCTGGAAAACTGTGTGGAGGTTCCTCAAAGAGTTAAAAATAGACCTGCCCTACGACCCAGTAATTGCACTGTTGGGGATTTACCCCAAAGATTCAGATGCAATGAAATGCCAGGACACCTGCACCCTGATGTTTCTAGCAGCAATGTCCACAATAGCCAAACTGTGGAAGGAGCCTCGGTGTCCATCAAAAGATGAATGGATAGAGAAGCTGTGGTTTATGTATACAATGGAATATTACTCAGCCATTAGAAACGACAAATACCCACCATTTGCTTCAACGTGGATGGAACTGGAGGGTATTATGCTGAGTGCAGTAAGTCAATCAGAGAAGGACAAACAGTGTATGTTCTCATTCATTTGGGGAATATAAATAATAGTGAAAGGGAATATAAAGGAAGGGAGAAGAAATGTGTGGGAAATATCAGGAAGGGAGACAGAACATAAAGACTCCTAACTCTGGGAAACGAACTAGGGGTGGTGGAAGGGGAGGAGGGCGGGGGGTGGGGGGAAATGGGTGACAGGAACTGAGGGGGGCACTTGACGGGATGAGCACTGGGTGTTATTCTGTATGTTGGTAAATTGAACACCAATAAAAAGTAATTTATTAAAAAATAACTCATCAAACGTATATGTGATGTTTCGATGACTCTCCGTCCTCCTCAGTTGGAGAAATAGAGGCCCAGGGAAGATGTTCATGAACTCTGAATTCAGGAACTAGGATGTGAATCCAAGTTTGTAGTCTGAAATCTCATACTCTTATTATTGAATTACACTGCAGTGATTACTCAGGCATGGGACATTGGTTAATGTGTAAAGGAGCTTTAGCTTCTGTGTGTGTGTCAGGAATGACCTGTGCCTAGAGAAATCCCAACATTGTCTACCATTATGAGGCCACCTCAGTGGTTACATAACCAGGGAAGCTCTTGAGCTGTAGTGGGAGAGATCTTGCCATAGTCACTAATAGGAATAGACACAAAAGCCTGAGGAGTCCTAAGTCTTATATAAGGTTAGTTCAAACCATGATTATGGTTAGCTTAAAGCTATGATAGTGGTCAATTCAAGCCATGGTTGTGGTCAGTTTGCAGATTCTAAGGGTTTGGAGGCACCATTAGATAACCTAGTTGAAGTCTGTCAGTGTTGAGCTGTTTCTCAGCACGTGACCTCAATCTGCTCATAATGGAGACGTTTCTTTCATGATGGCTTTTTCTGTACAGTGAGCGATAGTAATGTTGAAATCCTGTGACGTACCCCTGAGACAATGAAAGATCAGACTCAAGGGCCAGTTTATGATTAGCTTGGTATCCATGCCCCATTGTTATTCACTTGTACAGCTGAGATACAGAGGTGATCAATGCCTGGCCAATCAGTGTCATGGCATGGTCTGACTTCAGGACATGGCACAAAAATACTAAGAATTGGAAGCAGAGTAGCTGGTGCCCAGATGGCTCATGGATGGAGAATGCAACTCTTGATCTAGCGTCATGTGGCCTAGTCTATGTTGGGCATAGAGCCTTCTTAAGAAATAAAAAGAGTATCAGACACTTGTGGTAGGTAATATGTCTGATAACACATTCACCCTGAGGCCTAAAACATGCTTTAATGTCATGAATTCACAATAACTGTTCATCATGGTTGGTCAGTTTAAGGGAAGCTACTTCTTGGAAGAGCCCTCATGGGACAGTATGCTTGGAAGATCCTGGGTTCTGAATCAGCTTGGGAGCAGGCCAGTTGTAATTGAGGGAGGTCCACTGGTGCCCAGGAAGGCACCATTTGAGACAGCTAGCAGTGTGAATGCTGGGGGATGTTGACCACAGTTGGGGATCCCATTGCCATTCCACTGCTTGACTTGGGGGCAGCTGCTTTGTGTTTTGGGTCAGGGATTAAAACCAGGATTGGATGGTTTACATAGGATGTGTATCTTACCATTCATTCAGAGTCTCCAGGTTATGAAATGTCATGCATAGGGAACTTAGGGCAGGAGAATTTGAGACTGAGGCAGCCTTTGGTTCAGGGGTGCAGAGCATGATCTCCGGGACCTTAGGCAATTCTCAGGTGTTCAGGGACCTCTCTCCACTGGGATCCAACTCAGGTCATGTCTCAGTCCCCTTCCTCATCAGTTTTGTAACTCTTGGCAAGTCATTAACACCATATCTTGTGCTCTCAATGACTGTAGTTCTGTCTTTCTATATTGTCTCACCTAAAGAAAAGTTTGTCCCCACACAGTGTCTGCTACCTATTTTCTTGTTCTCTGGAAGTAAATGAATTTGATGTCATCTAATCTCTTCATGATTTTCAAACATATAATACAGTGTTGCTTATCACAGGCCCTTGACTTCACAAAGAATTCCAGAACAGATTGAATTTGTATCATAGAAGCTTTGTACCTTACCTGCAACATTTCCCACTTTGTCCCTCATTCTCCTATTCTATTTTCTGATGCTGTGTATTGACTATTCTACGTTCCACACATAAGTATCATCATGCAGTATTTGTCTTACACAGCCTGCTTATTTCTCTTAACATAAGGGCCTCCGGGTCCATGCATGTCATCACTATTATTGTGATTTCCTTCCTCTACGTGGGATAATATTTCATTGTAGAGATAGACTAATTTTTTTTATCCTTTTGCTCATAAATGGATGTGAAGTCCTTTCTTTTTTCCTTGGGTGTTGAGAATCGTGCTGCAGATTGTGCACAGATCTCTCTGTGAAATTCAGATTTCAACTCTTTGTGTCTTATTTGCCCAAACTCAGACTGCTAGATTATATGACAGATCTTTTTAAATATGGGGGGGGGCTCTCCAGATTGTTTTTCATCGTGACCTTATCAGTTTAGATTTTCAGTTGGGTACTTTATGAATATGGCTTCTCCAAGGCCTTTCTGCACCCCACTCTGACTCAGGTTTCTCTACAAAGCAAATGACCAGTAATGGGATCAAATTTTGAACTCTGATAATCTTATCACTCATTTTGGATGGTCTTCTAACATAAAGATGTCAACAGCTCTTTCTTTGGTCATCCATTTCCCAGGATCTTCAGTCAAAATCCCAAAACAAAAACTAATTATGAAACCAGCTAGGTACACCTGGACTGAAAATTGAGCAAAAATATTTTAAGTTTTCAGAAACAGAAAAAGTCACCTATCAAAGGAGTCAATGTAGTAACATGAAAATTCATTCTTTAAATTGACTCAAGAAATAATGTTGTAGGAGCACCTGGGTGTTTCTGCCAGCTAAGTTTCTACTTCCTGGTTTTCAGCTCTGGTCATGATCTCAAGGTCATCAGATTCACCCATATTCAGCATGGAGCCTGCTTAGTATTCTCTCTTCCTTTCCCTCTGCCCCTCTCCTCCTTACACTTTCTCTTTTGCTCTCTACAAAAAGAAGAAGAAGAAGAAGAAGAAGAAGAAGAAGAAGAAGCATTATTCAATTTTGCTCAGGGTGCCATTCCAAAGACAAATATACTAAGCCATATCCTTTATATTTCATGTGTGAAAATCTTAATTTACATGGTCAGTCATTTGTTTATACCCAAAATAGTAAAATGGCATTCAGATCTCTAAGTTGGTCAAACTTAATGGTAGGCGTTGTGAAGCTAACATTTGGACATATTAGTCCATGTTAAATATTAGCAAATAAAACTCCTATTATGTTTTTAAAAATAGACCATGTTACTGACATTGGTGTTAGGTTGATGTCATAATGCAGCACATAATATAAAAATTCCCCTTTCACCCTATCCCTTGGCACACGATCTCCACAATTATTCACACCTACATCAGTGTGGAACATTTAAAACAAAGAAAAAACTGATGTAAAGATTTTATCAACATTGACGTTGACCACTTATAGTAAGGACTGCTCTGCATTAGGGATTGTTTTGACATATGCATAATACTATGTAATCCAGGACCCTGGAACATGATCTGAGCCAAAGGGAGTTCCTGACCCAAAGTATCCACTCTGGTGACCACATTTTACTGATTTTAATTCAGGTCAAGATGACCCACAAGGTTACATTAGTTTCAGGTGTACCACCTATGATTGTCATGTATGCTTATTGAAACTGCACTCACCCCAAACCTAGATATCATGTGTCCCCATAGAGCACTGTTACCATTCCATTGATCATATCCTCTATGCTTTACCTTTCACCCTCTGACATTTTTAATGGGTATGTAGAAGCCTGTCCCCTCTGCTCTTCTTACAACTATGGCTATTTGTAAATGGTATATATTCCGTTTTTAAATCTCTCCCATACTGGATGATTTTGTAACAACAGATTAGAGAATAAATACAATAGAATAACAGACTAAATAGAACAGAAGATAACAATTGCCCCATGTGGGACTCAATACCTGGACTCCAGGATCACACCCTGAATCAAAGGCAGACACTCAACCGGTGAGCAACCCAGGCATCCCTTGCTCTGTGTTTTCATTTGTAGTTTTATAAAGCTTTTTTCTGAAGCTACACTATAGATAAGTACCGTCCTACTAGTTCAACACAGCAGCCCTTTCTACCTTTCCTGTCTGTGCCCTCAGTTGTCCAGTATCGTACTGCACTCACTGATGTGCTACAAGACTTGAAAGTCTACCAACTGCTCTCACAGTCATCACTTGCGCCTCATATGGACCTTGTGAGGTAAGCATGACAATCAGCATGTTTCCCATTCTGCACACAAGAAAACTGAGGTCCATGACATGGAGTAAGACAGACCACTCTGAGGTCGCAAAGCCAGGGAGGACACAAAAGCAGGAGGAAGAACACACGAGGGGCTCAGAGGCGACCACCACTGTGATGCATTTGGGGAACTGCATGTTGTTGAGAAAAGACTTGAATATTGGCATGTGGGTACTGGGATGGCCTAGGGAGACGTGGGGTCCACTAAGAAAGGCAGCACCACATAGCGGTTAAGACCACAGTCTCTGGTCTAACATACAAATAACTGAACCTCATCAATGCTACTTCCTTGCTGTATAACCTTCATCTCGACCTTTAACCTTCCTGGCCTTGTTTGTCGTCTATAAAGTGGGGACAAAAATGATCAATCTAAGCTGCTGTGAGCAAGAGATGGACACCTAGTTACTTGGCGTCATTCCCAAAACTTAGAAAATGCTCCGGAAATAACAGCCTCTAGGTTGCAGACCTCACAATTCCAAATGGCCTAGCCCAGCCAATGAGTTGAGGCTGCCCTGGGCCACATGACCACATCTGTTCCAATCACCTGCAGCCAGAGGGCAGAAGTTACCTGCTTCTGTGACCATTGCTGCTCCCAGGATGATAAAGGGAGGCCCCCCAGAGTGAGTCCAGAGCTTTGGGTGTGTGCTTACATGGACGCCGTGAGAGCGTGTGAGAAATATATTTCTTTTGGGGGATCCGTGTGAGCCCCCAGGTGTCCTTGCTGATGTGCTCCTATTTCTGTTCCATTGTCATGGCCCTCTACAGTGGTAGATTTGATATAACGCATAATAAAAAAACTTTTAAAATCCAGAATGCACAAAGGAAGGAACAGCCTTCCTTACCTAACTCCATGCCTTGATTTTGCATCTGAGAAATGGGAGCGATGGTAATTCCACTGATCTGTCTTCCAGCGCACCTGTGAGGATGGGCATCTACTGGCCTTGTGTGTAGAAGGATTCCCGGTGCATGCGCCACATGAGTGGGTAGGATTGTTCATTGACTGAAGAAGTGGTGAAACTTCTATCGGACAGCTACACAGGATCATAATCAAGTCTCTAGGGACAGAAAAGTCACTCTCTCTGAGTCCGTGAAGTCAATGCCAACATATGGGGGGATTTGATAGAAAAAGCAGGTCAGACGGGAGGGTCAATATGGCGGAAGAGTAGGGTCCCCAAGTCACCTGTCCTCACCAAATTACCTAGATAACCTTCAAATTACCCAGAAAATCTACGAATTCGGCCTGAGATTTAAAGAGAGACCAGCTGGAATGCTACAGTGACAAGAGTTCGTACTTCTATCAAGGTAGGAAGACGGGGGCGGGGGGCGGGAAGAAATAAAGAAACAAAAGGCCTCCAAGGGGGAGGGACCCCGCCAGGAGCCAGGCTGAGGCCGGGCGAGTGTCCCCAGGACAGGAGAGCCCCGTCCCGGAGGAGCAGGAGCTGCACCAACCTTCCCGGTGGAAAGGGGCCCGCAAGGGGTTAGAGCAGGACCCAGGAGGGCAGGGATGCCCTCGGGCTCCCTGGGACACTAACAGGCACCTGCGCCCCGGGAGAGTGCCCTGAGCTCCCTAAGGGCTGCAGCCCACACGGCGGGAGCAGCTCGGAGGGGCTCGGGCGGCGGCTCCGCGGAGGGGGCTGCGGGGCGGGAGCACGAATCCAACAGCACAGGCCTGGGAGCACAGGGCGCCGGGGACACAGTCCAGGATCCGACCTCCCCCTGGGACAGGCAGAGGCCAGGAGGGCCCAGGACAGCAAGGACGCTCTTGCCCCAAGCTGAGCAGATCAGTGGCCCCGCCCCCGGAGCATCCAGGCCCTGCAGATGGAGAGCCCCGGAGCTACTGCGGGGGCTGAATCCAGGGCTCCAGAGCTGGGCACTGCCACTGTGGTTGTTACTCCAGGGGCCTCACGGGGTAAACAATGCTCATTGAGCCGTGCACCAGGCAGGGGGCAGAGCAGCTCCCCCAGATGCTAACACCTGAAAATCAGCAAACAGGCCCCTCCCCCAGAAGACCAGCTAGATGGACAAGTTCCAGGGGAAGTCAAGGGACATAAGTATACAGAATCAGAAGATACTCCCCGTGTTTTTTTTTTCTTTTTCTTTTTCTTTTTTTCTTTCTTTCTTTCTTTTTTTTTTTTTTTTGCTTTTTGATTTGTTTCCATCCCCACCCTTTAATTTCCCTTTCTTTCTCTTTTTCTTCTCTTTTTCTTTTTTTTCTTTTTCTCTTTTCTTTCCTTCTTTCTCTCCTCTCTTTTTCTCCTTTTCCCAACACAACTTGTTTTTGGGCACTCTGTACCGAGCAAAATGACTAGAAGGAAAACCTCACCTCAAAAGAAAGAATCAGAAACACTCCGCTCTCCCAGAGTTACAAAATCTGGATTACAATTCAATGTCAGAAAGCCAATTCAGAAGCACTATCATACAGCTACTGGTGGCTCTAGAAAAAAGCATAAAGGACTCAAGAGACTTCATGACTGCAGAATTTAGATCTAATCAAGAAGAAATTAAAAATCAATTAAATGAGATGCCATCCAAAGTAGAAGTCCTAGCGACGAGGGTTAATGAGTTGGAAAAACGAGTGAGTGACATAGAAGACAAGTTGATGGCAAAGAGGGAAACTGAGGAAACAGGGACAAACAATAAAAAGACCATGAAGATAGATTAAGGGAAATAAACGACAGCCTGAGGAAGAAAAACCTATGTTTAATTGGGGTTCCCGAGGGCGCCGAAAGGGCCAGAGGTCCAGAATATGTATTTGAACAAATCATAGCTGAAGACTTTCCTAATCTGGGAAGGGAAACAGGCATTCAGATCCAGGAAATAGAGAGATCCCCCCTAAAATCAATAAAACTGTTCAACACCTCGACATTTAATAGTTAAACTTGCAAATTCCAAAGATAAAAAGAAGATCCTTAAAGCAGCAAGAGACAAGAAATCCCTGACTTTTATGGGGAGGAGTATTATGGTAACAGCAGACCTCTCCACAGAGACCTGGCAGGCCAGAGAGGGCTGGCAGGATATATTTCAGGTCCAAAATGAGAAGAATATGCAGCCAAGAATACTTTATCCAGCAAGGCTCTCATTCAAAATGGAAGGAGAGATAAAGAGCTTCCAAGACAGGCAGGAACTGAAAGAATTTCCAAACCAGCTCAGCAAGAAATTTTAAGGGGGACTCTTAAAATTCCCCTTAAAGAAGAAGTCCAGTGGAACAATCCACAAAAAGAAGGACTGAATAGATATCATGATGACACTAAACCCATATCTTTCAATAGTAACTCTGAACGTGAATGGGCTTAATGACCCCATCAAAAGGCGCAGGGTTTCAGACTGGATAAAAAAGCAGGACCCATCTATTTGCTGTCTACAAGAGACTCATATTAGACAGAAGGACACCTACAGCCTGAAAATAAAAGGTTGCAGAACCATTTACCATTCAAATGGTCCTCAAAAGAAAGCAGGGGTAGCCATCCTCATATTAGATAAACTAAAATTTATCCTGAAGATGTAGTGAGAGATGAAGAGGGACACTATATCATAATTAAAGGATATATCCAAAAAGAGGACTTAACAATCCTCAATATATATGTCCCGAATGTGGGAGCTGCCAAGTATATCAATCAATTAATAACCAAAGTTAAGACATACTCAGATAATAATACACTTATACTTGGTGACTTCAATCTAGAGCTTTCTACACTCGATAGGTCTTCTAAACACAACATTTCCAAAGAAACAAGAGCTTTAAATGATACATTGCACCAGATGGATTTCACAGATATCTACAGAACTTTACATCCAAACTCAAATGAATACACATTCTCCTCAAGTGCACATGGAACTTTCTTCAGAACAGACCACATACTGGGTGGGTCACAAATTGGGTCTGTACCAAAAGATTGGGATCCTCCCCTGCATATTCTCAGACCATAA
Source organism: Vulpes lagopus (assembly GCF_018345385.1). Taxonomy (NCBI): domain Eukaryota; kingdom Metazoa; phylum Chordata; class Mammalia; order Carnivora; family Canidae; genus Vulpes; species Vulpes lagopus. Next base: position 90,649 of record NW_024570632.1, on the reverse strand, counting down.
TGCCTTGAAATTAGAACTAAATCACAACAAGAAGTTTGGAAGGACCTCAAACACGTGGAGGTTAAGGACCATCCTGCTCAAAGATGAAAGGGTCAACCAGGAAATTAAGGAAGAATTTAAAAGATTCATGGAAACTATTGAGAATGAAGATACAACCATTCAAAATCTTTGGGATGCAGCAAAAGCAGTCCAGAGGGGGAAATACATCGCAATACAAGCATCCATTCAAAAACTGGAAAGATCTCAAATACAAAAGCTAACCTTACACATAAGGGAGCTAGAGAACAAACAGCAGATAGATCCTACACCCAGCAGAAGAAGAGAGTTAATTAAGATTCGAGCAGAACTCAACGAAATCGAGACCAGAAGAACTGTGGAACAGATCAACACAACCAGGAGTTGGTTGTTTGAAAGAATTAATAAGATAGATAAACCATTAGCCAACCTTATTAAAAAGAAGAGAGAGAAGACTCAAATTAATAAACTCATGAATGAGAAAGGAGAGATCACTACCAACACCAAGGAAATACAAACGATTTTAAAAACATATTATGAACAGCTATACACCAATAAATTAGGCAATCTAGACGAAATGGACGTATCTCTGGAAAGCCACAAACTACGAAAACTGGAGCAGGAAGCAATAGAAAACCTGAACAGGCCAATAACCAGGGAGGAAATTGAAGCAGTCATCAAAAACCTCCCAAGGCACAAAAGTCCAGGGCCAGATGGCTTCCCAGGGGAATTCTATCAAACGTTTAAAGAAGAAACCATACCTATTCTACTAAAGCTGTTTGAAAAGATAGAAAGAGATGGAGTACTTCCAAATTCGTTCTATGAGGCCAGCATCATCTTAATTCCAAAACCAGACAAAGACCCCACCAAAAAGGAGAATTACAGACCAATATCCCTGATGAACATGGATGCAAAAATTCTTAACAAGATACTAGCCAATAGGATCCAACAGTACAGTAAGAAAATTATTCACCATGACCAAGTAGGATTTATCCCTGGGACACAAGGCTGGTTCAACACTCGTAAAACAATCAATGTGATTCATCATATCAGAAAGAGAAAAACCAAGAACCATATGATCCTCTCATTAGATGCAGAGAAAGCATTTGACAAAATACAGCATCCATTCCTGATCAAAGCTCTTCAGAGTGCAGGGATAGAGGGAACATTCCTCAAAATCTTAAAAGCCTTCTACAAAAAGCCCACAGCAAATATCATTCTCAATGGGGAAGCACCGGGAACCTTTCCCCTAAGATCAGGAACAAGACAGGGATGTCCACTCTCACCACTGCTATTCTACATAGTACTGGAAGTCTTAGCCTCAGCAATCAGACAACAAAAAGAAATAAAAGGCATTCGAATTAGCAAAGAAGAGGTCAAACTCTCCCTCTTCGCCGATGACATGATACTCTACATAGAAAACCCAAAAGCCTCCACCCCAAGATTGATAGAACTCATACAGCAATTTGGCAGCGTGGCAGGATACAAAATCAATGCCCCGAAGTATGTGGCAATTCTGTACACTAACAATGAGACTGAAGAAAGAGAAATTAAGGAGTCAATCCCATTTATAATTGTACCCAAAAGCGTAAGATCCCTAGGATAAACCTAACCAAAGAGGTGAAGGATCTATACCCTAAAAACTATAGAACACTTCTGAAAGAAATTGAGGAAGACACAAAGAGATGGAAAAATACTCCATGCTCATGAATTGGCCGAATTAATATTGTGAAAATGTCAATGTTACCCAGGGCAATATACACGTTTAATGCAATCCCTATCAAAATACCATGGACTTTCTTCAGAGAGTTAGAACAAATTATTTTAAGATTTGGGTGGAATCAGAAAAGATCCCAAAAGCCAGGTAAATTTTAAAAAAGAAAACCATATCTGGGGATATCACAATGTTAGATTTCAGGTTGTACTACAAAGCTGTGGTCATCAAGACAGTGTGGTACTGGCACAAAAACAGACACATAGATCAATGGAACAGAAGAGAGAACCCAGAAGTGGACCCTGAACTTTATGGTCAACTCATTCGATAAAGGAGGAAAGACTATCCCCTGGAAGAAAGACAGTCTCTTCAATAAATGGTGCTGGGAAAATTGGACATCCACATGCAGAAGAAGGAAACTAGACCAAAGAGGTAAAGGATCTATACCGTAAAAACTACAGAACACTTCTGAAAGAAATTGAGGATGACACAAAGAGATGGAAAAATATTCCATGCTCATGGATTGGCAGAATTAGTATTGTGAAAATGTCAATGTTACCTAGGACAATGTACACATTTAATGCAATCCCTATCAAAATATCATGGACTTTCTTCAGAGAGTTGGAACAAATCATCTTAAGATTTGTGTGGAATCAGAAAAGACCCCGAATAGCCAGGGGAATTTTAAAAAAGAAAACCATAGCTGGGGGCATCACAATGCCAGATTTCAGGTTGTCCTACAAAGCTGTGGTCATCAAGACAGTATGGTACTGGCACAAAAACAGACACATAGATCAATGGAACAGAATAGAGAATCCAGAAGTGGACCCTCAACTTTATGGTTAACTAATATTCAACAAAGGAGGAAAGACTATCCACTGGAAGAAAGACAGTCTCTTCAATAAATGGTGCTGAGAAAATTGGACATCCACATTCAGAAGAATGAAACCGGACAATTCTCTTATACCATACACAAAGATAAACTCAAAATGGATGAAAGATCTAAATGGGAGACAAGATTCCATCAAAATCCTGGAGGAGAACACAGGCAACACCCTTTTTGCACTTGGCCACAGTAACTTCTTGCAAGATACATCCATGAAGGCAAAAGAAACAAAAGCATAAATGAACTATTGGGACTTCATCAAGACAAGAAGCTTTTGCACAGCAAAGGATACAGTCAACAAAACTAAAAGACAACCTACAGAATGGGAGAAGATATTTGCAAATGACGTATCAGATAAAGGGCTAGTTTCTAAGATCTATAAAGAACTTATTAAACTCAACACCAAAGAAACAAACAATCCAGTCATGAAATGGGCAAAAGACATGAAGAGAAATCTCACAGAGGAAGACATGGACATGGCCAACATGCACATGAGAAAATGCTCTGCATCACTTGCCATCAGGGAAATAGAAATCAAAACCACAATGAGATACCACCTCACACCAGTGAGAATGGGGAAAATTAACAAGGCAGGAAGCAACAAGTGTTGGAAAGGATGTTGAGAAAAGGGAACCCTCTTACACTGTTGGTGGGAATGTGAACTGGTGCAGCCACTCTGGAAAACTGTGTGGAGGTTCCTCAAAGGGTTTAAAATAGACCTGCCCTATTATCCAGCAATTCCACTGCTGGGGATTTACCCCAAAGATTCAGATGCAATGAAATGCTGGGACACCTGCATCCCAATGTTTCTGGCAGCAATGTCCACAATAGCCAAACTGTGGAAGGAGCCTCGGTGTCCATCGAAAGATGAATGGATAAAGAAGATGTGGTTTATGTATACAATGGAATATTCCTCAGCCATTAAAAACGACAAATACCCACCATTTGCTTCAACGTGGATGGAACTGCAGGGTATTATGCTGAGTGAAATGAGTCAATCGGAGAAGGACAAACATATGTTCTCATTTATTTAGGGAATATAAATAATAGTGTAAAAGAATAGAAGGGAAAAGAGAAGAAATGTGTGGGAAATATCAGAAAGGGAGACAGAACATGAAGACTCCTAACTCTGGGAAATGAACTAGGGGTGGTGGAAGGGGAGGAGGGCTGGGGGTGGGGGTGAATGGGTGCCGGGCACTGAGGGGGGCACTTGACCGGATGAGCACTGGGTGGTATTCTGTATGTTGGCAAATTGAACACCAATAAAAAAATAAATTTATCATAAAAAAAAAAGCAGGTCAGACCGCATCTTGCCGCCTCTGTCTGGGCTGAGTGAGGGCTGTTTATGTCGTCTCTAGCTATACATGTGTAGCTTTTTTCCACTTTTTCCGCGAGTCTAGTGACTGGGAGGGAGACTTAACTACAAACTCTTCAGTAGTGTCCTTTTACAATTCTTTGAAAACTGTTTTTTCTAAGAGAGAGCACAAGTGGAGGGAAGAGCAGAGGCTGAGGGAGAAGCAACCTCACCGCTGGGCAGCGAGCACCATGTGGCATTCAACCTCAGGAATCCGGGATCATGACCTGAACAAGGCAGATGTTTAAAAAACTAAGCCTCCGTGGCATCCCTGGTAGTTTGCTTTTTTTTTTTATATAATAAAGACTGTGACCTTTTCACACAATATAACGTAGTAATGATGATACAGGTTATTGGTGCAGTCAGCAGGAGATGAAAGTACTGGTCGGTTTTGTGGATTGTCTCCTTGTGAAACATCGGTGTCTTGGGAAGCTCTGGTTTCTTATTTTGGAAAGTGATTTTAGAAATCAAGACCTGGGCACTAGGTGCGGTTGTTTTTGCTGGGGTGTTGTTGCCTCTAGGTCGGGTCAGCAATAAGTGTGTGTATGTTCACCTGTGTATCTTCATTAAACTAAATATGAGTTCACGCTGGCATCTCTAGTCCTTCACCACGTGGATCAATCCAGCCTCCTCCCTTTGCTCAAACTCCATCCTCGAAGAACCTGGCTCCACCCTTCTGCTGCACATTTACTTGATAGGAGTGGATACTCCCTCCACACTGGATTATATGGAAGGGCATTCTTGTGAACTATGGGAAGGAAAAAGAACAGAGGCTTTGTTTATGAGACATGTATAAGACAGAGAAGAGTTACAGGAGGAAAACAGGGACAAGCAGAAGAGCTGTAGGTGGCAGGCAGCATCCACCTGTGACAGGTCTGCAGGGAAATGGGCCCAGGGCCTCCCTCTCCTGTTACATTAGATCACTCAGGTCTCAAAGTAGCCAAACATGGGGCAAAACCTGAGGGAAGGGAGTGTGAGTGGAATGCTGTGTCTCTGACTCTATGTGGTGGGAGGAGTGGGTCTGTAAGAGCAGCATCCTGGGCTCCCCAAGGAGTGTTCCCAGGCTATGCTGAATGTTGACCATCTTCTCTGATTTTCCACCAAGGACCCGGTGAGGAACATACACCTGAACCTGAGGAACCAGGTCTGGTGTGGGGCAAGAGGAAGGAGACCTTCTCTATATGAGGTCAATCAATGCAGAAATTTAGAGACTCATGCCCTCCTTACAATGATTCAAGGACAATAATGTTCTCCCTCCTGTTCTCTGGCCAAGATGGCCTCCAGGGATGACCAGGAAATGATGCTCTGACTAGTTCCCATGGGAGTGAGAATGATCGTGGCAGGATAGGCCAGGGTGACAATACACAAGGGTCGCTCTGCAGGCTCCGTGTTGGAAATCACACTGCAAAGGGTGGACTTCTATCTAGCTCATCTGCTTCCCCCTCCTTCCTCTCCCTCAGAGTTGTTTGGTCTCCAGTATTCTGGAGAAATGCAGACTTGAGAGATGAGTTGTACTAGGAATCTAGACAAAGCATAAATGGGTTACAGGCTGCGGAAAGCTGGACAACAGCTACCTTTTAAACAAGCTGCCCTTTCCTTTTTGTTTGATTTAATCTCTTAATTTACTCATGAGAGACATAGAAAGAGGCAGAGACATAAGAAGAGGGAGAAACAGGCTCCCTGCACGGAGCCCGATGCAGGACTGAATCCCAGGACCCGGGATCACTCCCTGAGCTGAAGGCAGATGTGCCACTGAACCACCCAGGCATACCGCCAGCTGCCCTTTCAGGTCAGATTTGCTTCCCAGCAAAATCCCCAGGGTTGTAGATCTTGACCATGAAGGAAATGAACTGATTGATGGACACTTCTGTGTCCAGCCTAGGCCTGGGCTGGTGGTTGGGGGGAGACCCTGACACCTGGGCTGTTCCTCACGGTGTTCAGTGTGGATGCACAACTGCTAGCCTAGATGCAGGGATGTAGTAGTTTCTAAGCTCAGCCTTGCCTTGAGTAGCACTGGGTCCTCTACTCCCCAATAATGGGACTCTGCCCAGACTGGCCTCCAGGATTCTGACTTAAGATAGGGGCACTGAGACCTCCAAATACCAAGTTATTTTTAATTAATACTGGGTCCTGTGGGCACCATGGGGGTGCTTGGGTGAGAGGGGCCTGGGTGTTCAGACCCAAGCCTTCTGGTGGCCATGTGTAGTGCTCAGGACCCTACCCCTCTCTGCTATAATGTGAGCGTTCCAAAGGTACAGCTCACATCTGGGGCAGATATTCCAAAGAGACAGAACAAGAGCTACCCCAAAAGCAACAGTCTCCTCTCCAAGGATCCATACTGGTGACATCTGATGTACCTCCCCATAGCTTATTTGTAGGTGAGCACCCCCTTCCCCACACCATTAAACCATGGGGGAGAGAGTTCTTAAGCATTCTGGAGCTGGAGGGGTTCTCTCAATACCTGGATTGAGAAAGGCAAAGGACATTTTGGGAGAAGATACAGTGTCCTGAAAATAGCTCAGTGTGAGTTTTGGAGGCTTCGAGAGGTAACTTGATGAAATCAGAAAAACTAAAGAAATTAAACTTCATGAGCAGTTAATTCTGGGAAGATGGACTGCTGCTCACACATATGGGTGGTATACACAAGTGTGTTTCCAGCTATTTGAAGGAAGATTCCTATAGTGATATTGTGGAGGTCACTGATATACACCTACCCAATTAGTTTTCTAAATGTCATAATACCACACCATGCTTCATTGCTATTTGTTGGAACCCCCTCAGTCAAAATTCCTGTGTTTATTTCCACATAGATGGAAGAAAAAGTGGCCCAGGAAAACTGGTTTAAAATATTTTATTTTTTTAATTCTTTGTTTTTAAACATTTTTAATCTATTCACTCATGTGAGACACACACACACACACACACACACACACACACACAGGCAGAGACACAGGCAGAGGGAGAAGCAGGCTCCATGCAAGGAGCCCGATGTAGGACTCAAACCCGGGTCTCCAGGATCATGCCCTGGGCCAAAGGCAGACACCAATCACCAATCCGCTTATCCACCCAGGGATCCTAAGTTTAAAAGATTTTAGAAATGCCTTTGTAGGTTATATAAAAAAATAATAATACAACAAAACCTGATAGTAGAGATACCTGTAAACAATTTGAGAAAGAAGAATCATTTTCTAAATGTGAAAGTAAAACAGCAATAATTGTATGTTACATGATATGTAATGTAAATATACCGTTGCATGAGTACACATTTGATTTCCCTAAAGGTTGATATTATTAAGAAAAGCCCTAAAATCATTATGTTCTTGCTGGAAAAGTATTTTTTATTACAGCATTGAAAGCTTGACTTGATTTGTGTTCAGCTTATATTGGGGCACTAAGAAGTCTGGAGTATCTGGTACCAATGCTTTAATAATCTACTTTGTAAACTTAGTATATTTTAAATACATTACTGTTTATATCCACTAGGTCCTTGAAGTGCAGTGGAAGTGCTAACTGTCACAGAGGAATTTCTGTGAACGTGCGGATGCTCTTCTCTCACTTGATATTCTGAAGATGCAGTACTTGCTTCTGTTTCTGGAACACCCCTTGTGTGTCTGTGCCTATGCTTCATGCTTTCCACAACTTCTCTCACTCATCCCTCGCAACCTGGGGAGGTGGTCGTTCTGAATCCCTGCTCTTGGCTGCAGACAAGGAAAGGGGAGAAAGCTGGTTTGTTCTGGATTACTTCACCCAAAGGTAGAGGTGGGAGGGCTGTAAGAGACAGTGTGATGACTGTCTCTGCAGAGCCAGAAGCCCAAGGACCTGGTGTCAGAGGGACAGAGTCCCAGCTGCTGACGAGTGGCCTGGAACCATGGAGACACCCTGGCTGTGCCATGCATAGATCCCTCTACTGCCCTGGCATCCTGAGTACTGGAGACTTGGGGGCAGTGGAGGCAGCACCCTTAGCTGGACACAGCGCAGATGGAGCAGAATATGATAAATGGGCCTCTGAAGCCACGGAGCAGAAGATCCAGCCTCAGGGAGGCCAGAGAGGGAGAGTGTCTCTCCTCCATTGGCCCTGAGTCCTGGATCCCGTCAAGGGGACCATGTCTGACCTTCCCTGCACATGTGGGTCACTTCCCTGGCTTCTCTGCCAACCTTTGTCCCAGTGTTTAGAACTTTCTCTTCCAAATATCCCTGTGACATGGTCACTTATCCTTTCCTTCCACTAGATGCTGCTCTACAGCCACCACAACAACCCACATTTCTGATTCCTTGCTCCCAGTGTGGAGGGGACAGAGAGAAGATCTGGTGAATCCTCCTCATTCTCCAGAAGGCAAATGGAGATTCCAGTGTTTACCTGGGCTCTTTGTCATTATGGTGACAGTATTAAATAGCTAGAGCTTGAGGAGCACTCAGCTTGTGTCAGGCTCTTTTTGCCAAATAGCTTTTCTTTCTCTTTTTAAAAAAGATTTTATTTATTTACTTCAGAGAGAGATAAGACTGTGTGCACAAGTGCAGGCTGTGGGAGGAGGGTAGGGGCAGAGGCAGAGGTAGGGGGAGGGGGAAAGAATTTCCAGCTGACTCCTTCCTTAGCAGGGAGCCTGACTCAGGGTACAATTTCAGGACCCTGAGATCCTGACCTGAGCTGAAAGCTAGAGTCCAACACTCAACACTCACCCAGGCTACTCCTTCAACAGTTAGTTTCTTAAATGCCCCCAGGACCCTTGAATTTAGTTCTCACCAGACTTGCTGGGAAATCGAGTCTCAGGGAGATGATGTGACCTGTCCAGAGTCACACAGCCTGTAGGTAGAGAAGTTGTGATTCGAACTGAGGTCCCCAGATTCCAAATGCCAGAGACTTAACAACTCTCCTGACCCATTGCCTAAGGCGGTTGCTAATTATTGAGTTTCTAGGATGTGCTGGAGAATACAGAGATAAATAAGACAGACTCACTCTCTGGATGGTTTGTCCTGTGTCCACTCTCCTGGGAAACCCGTCCCCAGGTCTCTCCAGGATCTAGCACACAGCTTGGCACAGAGTAAGGCCTCAGTTATAATGGAATAAATGAATTGCACTTATATCAGAAATTCTCTTCTTTTTTATGAGATTTCATTTATTTATTCATGTGAGACACACAGAAAGAGACAGATGGAGAAGCAGGCTTCCTGAGGGAAGCCTGATGTGGGGCTGGATCCCAGGACTCCCAGGATCATGACTTGAGCTGAAGGCAGATGCTCAACCAGTGAGCCACTCAGATGTCCTTGTCAGAAGACTTTCTGTGTTCCATTCCAGGGATTGTAGGGGACAGAAGATGTCCTGGGACCTCATGTTTGTCGTATCCAGGCATCTGTTTGAGTCTTTTCCTTTGGGTTTGTTGGCTCAGGCCACTGGGCCAACCCAACGGTCCCTTCCGGTCCTGGAGTACTGCTCTCTATAAAATGGTTGTTTAGGATGATTTTTCCAGTGGCACATGTTTCTTCATTTTCACCATGTTCTTAGATTTCTTTGGAGCCTTAAGCCCTGTGCAGAATATGGTAAGTTCTCTAGATGCCTTCCCCTGAAAAACACATTTAAACCTACCTTTTGCATCCAGTTTCCAGGCCTGAAAATAAGTGTCTCTACTGCAGAGGATCTTTGGAGGCTGCAGACATCTCAAGCCAACAGATTGACTTCTTCTTAAAAGGAGGGGGAGGGTTATTCAATCAGCAAATTCTTATAAATTGCCACCATGTGCTGTGATTCATGCCAAGTCCTGGGGACAACAAGGGACAGCTGCAGCATCCAGGTGGGTCAGGGTCGGGGAAGCAGGAGTCAGTCAGCAGCCCCTGGGCTCTCAGTCCACAGCTTCAGATTGGGCTCTGGGGTTTCTGTAGATTCTCACCTCCCCAGGGTGCCTGGGCTTTTCTCCCTCCTGGCCTCCCACATTAGAGTCTTCTGGAACAGGCTTATCCAAGATAAGCATGGATGACTCCTAGTCAGGTTCCTTAGTGCTTCTTCTCCAGAGTATATCCTACAGGCGTGCAAACTCAGCTGCTGTTAATGTTACAAGTTCAAAGCAATCGTCATCCTAACTTCCTCAGCAGAATGTCAGAAAACTCTTCCTCTCCTTTTTGTTGCTAATAATAATAACAACATTCAATAATAACAAAAGTTTTAGTCATTCTTTGGCCACATATGTATGGAGCACTGTGGGGCCCCTGGGGCTGCGGGGTGAACAAGGCCACGTGTTTGGCTGAGGCATAGGGGGGCATGGATGATATGATATGATGCCTGGCTGCCAAGTGCCAATCCTCATTCTGCAGGGTCTGAATCTTCACCAATTTTTCAGACTGCTTTAAGGGAAAAATAGAAACTTCAAAAACAAGTTTTGGTTCAAAAGTGGCAATCTGCAGAGTTAAGAAAACGTTGAAGTATTGATGGCATCACAAAACCCAGAAAATAACATTTTTGTATATTGATTGCCATCTGTATACCACCTCTTTCTGATTTATTTATTTACTTATTTTGCTGGCATGGTCTTTGATCACTTCTCCATAGGACATAAATGTTTTATTTATTTAACAGAGAACTGGGGGAGGTGTTAGGGAGCAGAAGAGGGGGGAGGGAGAGGGACAAGCAGACCACCCCCACCCCCGACAGAAAGCCTAACATAGGGCTTGAACCCCTGACCCTGAGATCATGACATGAGCAGAAATCGAGTGACATGCTTAACCTACCCAAGCACCCCAGGGGAGTGCTTTTTCGAATATAATTCTTTTTTTTAAATATATATTTATTTATTCATGAGAGACACAGAGAGAGAGAGAGAGAGAGGCAGAGACACAGGCAGAGGGAGAAGCAGGCTCCTAGCAGGGCGCCTGATGTGGAATTTGTTCCTGGATCCTGGGATCACACCCTAACCCCAAGGTGGAAGCCCAACCGCTGAGCCACCCAGGCGTCCCTCTAATATGTTGTATAGAAGAAGTAAAATAGATATCAGTCTTACTTCTAACACAGAAGAGAGAAATTGGTTCTTTCTTAGCCGTAGTTTAGAACGGGATGGGTCATGTGTCATCAGTGATGACACTCTAAATTTTTGAGATTATTGTCATATATGGGACATACTTTACTGAACTTCTGTCAGCATGTGATAATATCCATTATCTGGGTATTTTGAGTTTTCTTTGTGAACTTGTTGTGCCCAAGATTACGTATCCAAGAAACCACCAAGGAGCTGACACCGATGCAAACACAGGAGGGTTTATTTACAAGCTCCAGCTTGGGTCCAAGTATACCCAACACGGCAGAGCAGGGACTTGGACCCCTAGGTGGGTTAGAGCTTAGTTTTATGGACTGGTCTAGGGGACCTCTGTAAGGGGTGGGAATTTCTCAAGTTCTGTTTACTTTATGATATGGGGCTTTCAAGTGCATTGAGCTCTGTTCTCATTCTGTTATGGGACTTTCTATCATGGGCATTGAGCTCTGTTCTCATTCTAATATGGTGCTTTCTAGGGCGTTAAGCTGTTTTTTCCTGTAGCTGAAACAAGGTAAATTTCAGCTCTTATTCACAGGGGCCGGAGATGGCTGTACTTGTGCAAACACTGAACTTAAGGTGGAAAGTCCTTAATTTTCTCAGCCTCCACAAACTGATTAAAATTTAATACTCTGAAGGAAGGTCAGTCATTAACTAGTTTTTCAATGTAAAGAGTTTTCCATTGTCTTGATTTCATGAGAAACCAGGGAGAAACTCTTTCTATTCTTCAAGATGTTTAAGATTTACTTCTCTTTCTTAGTTAAATTATCAAATAACCTGAATGCCCAATCTTTGTTTCTATTTGCAATTTATCTTTTCCACTTCATGAATGATAGCTTTTGCTAAGAAACAAAAACTTTTTGTTATAGTTGTCATTGTCCGGTGCACTTATAACTATATAAGTATAATGTATTGAGTGTATTCCAGTAGGTATGGATTACCAGCATAATTCTGTTGGCCTGAACCTGGATGTCCTGAGTACTACAGTTTAACTAATGTAAGGGATCCTCAATCTTGCATATTTACAGCCTGAAAATTAGGGGGAAAGGTATTGGACACGAAATGTTTTCTTTTGATAATTGTCAGGTTTAATCCAATGGAATAGAGAGGCCAGGCAAAAGTTGGTCAAAACAAACTTTTACTGGGACGTGCTCTCAGGTGAGGTTCTGCAGCCCCGCAGGGGAGAGAGAGAGCAGGGAAGTCCCGGGCCTCGGAAGTCGCGCCCAAGCAAACTGCAGAGGGTCTATTAAGAGTTTTCTGTGGGAAGATGGGGGTAGGGTGGCATTGTGATTAGGACAAGGGTTACAGGTCTTTGTTTGCTAAGGTAGGGCAGCAAGGAGGTGTTGGTGGGAAGATAGGGGTAGGGCAGCATTCCAGTTAGGGCAAGGGTTACATGTCTTTGTGTGCTAAGTTAGGGTAGGGCATCAAGGTGGCCTTATTGGGAGGTTGCTGACCTGGGGTCCTTTGTTTTGAGGTCCCCAGTCTCCCCAGCCCAACAGTAATTAAGGACACAACCTACCCCCACAAAAGCACTATATATCCATTTTCTCCATCAGTTCTAAAAGGAAGACCATCTTATCATGTAAAGATGATAACTAGGAAAGATAGGAAAGATGTAACTTCACATAGCCTTTTCTAGGCAGGGTCAAGTGGTAACTTCTGCCACTAGTTTATGGATTTGAGTCTTGTCCATTACTTGCCAGCTGTGTGACCTTAGGTAAGCCGCCTGGAGTCTATGTGCCTCCCTCTTCCTTCTCAGATTGGTTGGGAGGATTAGGCCATCTAACTGGTCCAAAGCCCTCCCTTGGCTGGCTCCAGGAGCAACAGCAGCTGGTAGAGGGATCTTCATCGTTATTCACGAGGCAACAGCGCCACCCAATGGCTCCTCATCCCAGGTACAGACAAGCTGCTGCTGCGCAGTAATGAGGATCTGAGGATCTGAGGATAGGCAGTGGGTGGGCACCTGGTGAGCTGGCCAAGGCTGGGGCAGAACCAGGGAGAAAAGCCATAAATATTCATGGAATCATAATGAAGTTGGACCCTCACCTGACACTATATGCAAAAGTTACTTCAAAATTGACCCAACACCAAAACATAAGGCAAACCCATAAAACAGGATAAAAGCTGCATGACCTTGGATTTGGCAATGATTTCTTGGATATGACAACAAATGCACAGGCAACAGAATAAAAATAGATAAATGTGGGATGCCAGGGTGGCTCAGCGATTTAAAGCCTGCCTTGGGCCCAGGGTGTGATCCTGGAGTCCCAGGATCGAGTCCCACTTCGGGCTCCCTGCATGGAGCCTGCTTCTCCCTCTGCCTGTGTCTCTGCCTCTCTCTCTGTGCCTCTCATGAGTAAATACATAAAACCTTTTTAAAAATAGATAAATTGACTCCATTAGAATTGAAAATTTCTATTAGAGGGCACAATCAGTGAAAATGGCTGCCTATGAAAGGGGGGGGATAGCTGCATATCACTGATAAGGTGTTAGTAACCAGGATGTATAAAGAACTCTCTTATAACTCAAAACATAAATAACACAGTTCAAAAATGATCAAAAGACAGAAATAGGACTCCCTTTGAAAATGATACACAGGTCCTCTCGCCGCTGGTCCTCCGCGTCCGCGGCCACCGCCTCCGCCGATCGCCATGGAAGAGGAGATGCTGCGCTGGTCATCGACAATGGCTCGGGCATGTGCAAGGCGGGCTTGGCCGGGGATGACGCCCCCGAGCCGTGTTCCCGTCCATCGTCAGGCCACCCCGGCACCAGGGCGTGATGGTGGGCATGGGCCAGAAGGACTCCTACGTGGGCGACGAGGCCCAGAGCAAGCGGGGCGTCCTGACCCTCAAGTACCCCATGGAGCGCGGCATCGTCACCAGCTGGGACGACATGGAGAAGATCTGGCACCACACCTTCTACAACGAGCTGCACGTGGCCCCGAGGAGCACCCGTGCTGCTGACTGAGGCCCTAAGGCCAACCGTGAGAAGATGACTCGGATCATGTTGGAGACGTGCAACGCCCCAGCCATGTACGTGGCCATCCAGGCCGTGCTGTCCCCGTACGCCTCTGGCCGCACCACTGGTATTGTCGTGGACTCTGGGGATGGCGTCACCCACTCTGCCCATCTCCGAGGGGTACGCCTTGCCCCACTCCATCCTGCATCTGGACCTGGCTGGCCGGGACCTGACGGACTACCTCATGAAGATCCTCACGGAGCGTGGCTACAGCTTCACCACCACTGCCGAGCGGGAGATCATGCGTGACATCAAGGAGAAGCTCTGCTACGTCGCCCTGGACTTGGAGCAGGAGATGGCCACGGCCGCATCCTCGTCCTCCCTGGAGAAGAGCTACGAGCTGCCCGACGGGCAGGTGATCACCATCGGCAACGAGCCGTTCCGCTGCCCAGAGGCGCTCTTCCAGCCTTCCTTCCTGGGCAGGGAGTCCTGCGGCATCCCCGAGACCACCTTCAACTGCATCATGAAGTGTGACGTGGACATCCGGAAGGACCTCTACGCCAACACTGTGCTGTCTGGCGGGACCACCAGGTACCCCGGCATTGCTGACAGGATGCAGAAGGAGGTCACAGCCCTGGCCCCCAGCACGATGAAGATCAAGATCATTGCTCCTCCCGAACGCAAGTAGTCTGTGTGGATCGGAGGCTCCATCCTGGCCCCGCTGTCCACCTTCCAGCAGATGTGGATCAGCACACAGGAGTCTGGCGAGTCGGGCCCCTCCATCGTCCACCGCAAATGCTTCTAAATGGACCGGGAGAAGATGCGTAGCATTTGCTGCATGAGTGAATTCCGAAGTATAAATTTGCCCTGGCAAATGTATACACCTCATGCTAGCCTCATGAAACTGGAATAAGCCTTCGAAAAGAAATTTGTCCTTGAAGCTTGTATCTGATATCAGCACAGGATTGTAGAACTTGTTGCTGATCTTGACCTTGTATCCAAGTTAACTGTTCCCTTGGTATATGTTGAATACCCTGTACATATCTTTGATTTAAATCCTTAGCACATGCAGCTTGGTCACTTCATGGCTGAGTTTGAGAACATGTTTATGGGAGAGAAATCCACTGATTTGTAGAATCCGCAAGACCATCGGGTTCTTGATCTGTGCAGGGTATTCACGCGTTAAGAGCTGCCTATTCCAGGATTTCTCTAGAGGCTGGCAAGAGTCTGAACCAGTTGACATTTCTGTCTTGCCAGTCTAACAGGGTTGAGAAGGTCCGAGCCTTAGGACCCACTTTCCTGTCTTACCCGATGTTTTCCTGCCAGAACACCGTGGGTGGTTAATTGCTTTGAGTTGGAAAACGGTTTGCATTTACAACTGTAAATTTATTCATCCTTTTAATTTATGTAAGGTTTTTTGTACACAATTCTCAATTCTTTAAGAGATGACAAATTTTGGTTTTCTACTGTCATGTGAGAACATTAGGCCCCAGCAACACGTCATTGTGTGAGGAAAATAAAGTGCTGCAGTAAAAAAAAAAAAAAAAAAAAGATATACAAATAGCCAATAAGTACAGGAAAAGATGCTCAACATTATTTTATTATTTTTTAAGTTATGTGTTCTCAAAAAGACTTTGAGAGAGAGTGGGAGAGCCAAGCAGGGGGCCATGAGGGAAGATGAAGAAGCAGGCTTCTCACTGAGAATGGAGCATCATGCAGGGCTCAATCCCAGCACCCTGGGATCATGACCTCAGCTGAAGGCAGATGTTCAACTAACTGAGCCACCCAGGAGCCCTAAAGATGCTCAACATTATTAATCATTAGAGAAAGGCAAAGGGACTTTTGAAGATTCACACACAACACTGTGAAATTATTTAACAGTACTGAACTATACAGTTCAAAAAGATTAAGACGGTAAATTTTATGTTATGTGTATTTTAGCACAATTTTTTTTAAAAAATTAAAGTGTCGGTACCACAAAAGATAACACAAAGGTAAAAGTCAAGACACAGACTTTAAGAAAAGAAATGTACAACTGATATGCAAATAAGCATACAGACTATATAAAGAATATTTCATTTTTTAAAGATTTTATTTCTTTATTCGAGAGAGAGAGAGAGAGAGAGGGAGATGTAGACATAAGTATAGGGAGAAGCAGGCAGCGAGGAGCCAGATGCCGGGCTCAATCCCAGATTCAGGGATCAGGACCTGAGCTGAAGGCAGACGCTCAACCAAAGAGCCATCCAGGGTCCAAAGAATATTTCTCTACAGAAAGTGGTGGGATGCCTGGGTGATTCAGTTTGTTAAACATCCTACTTTTGATTTTGGCTCAGGTCATGATCTCAGAGTCATGTGATTGAGCCCTGTGTTGAGCCCCACATTGGGCTCCATGCTCAGTGGGGGGTCTGTGTGGGATTCTCTCTCCCCTTCTCTCTCTGCCCTTCAACCCTTCTCTTAAATACATAAATACATAAATAGAAAATGGTAGAAGGTAAGAAAGAAACAAAAGAATAAAACACAAATGGCTAATAAATCTCTGCAAATATATATATTCCCATTAATCATTTGGGAAAAAAGGAGTTAAAATTATTTCTCAATCACCAACCTGAATAATTATGATTAATAATAGTCTCTGTAATTAAGGCTGTGGGTAAATAAGAACTCTCATATACTGATGGTGATAATATAAATCAGTGATTTCTATTTTGAAACATGATTCTTTCATTTTTACCAGAATATTAAATATCCATACTATTTCCCTAATATTCTATTTCTAGGACAAATCATTTATTTTCCAAAGCTTTGAAATCAGAGAAGATCAGTGTTTTATAGATAAGGAAGTTACTAGGAGAGACAGAGCTGAGAGAGACAAGCCTTCCAAATGGAAATCTCTGGAAACTGCAGCAAACAAGTGCATAGTAGGATAACCTTCATGGAGAAATCAGAGGGGATCAAAAAAGAATTTAGACCCAAGCTCTTTGTACACTGACTTGACTGCATTCCACCGGTTTTCTAAATTGTGCACTTGGAGGGGCAAGATGGCTGAAGAGCAGGGTCCCCAAATCACCTGTCCCCACCAAATTACCTAGATAACCTTCAAATCATCCTGAAAATCTACGAATTCGGCCTGAGATTTAAAGAGAGACCAGCTGGAACGCTACAGTGAGAAGAGTTCGCGCTTCTATCAAGGTAGGAAGACGGGAAAAAAGAAATAAAGAAACAAAAGGCCTCCAAGGGGGAGGGGCCCCGCGAGGAGCCGGGCTGAGGCCGGGGCGAGTGTCCCCAGGACAGGAGAGCCCCGTCCTGGAGAAGCAGGAGCTGCACCAACCTGCCCGGGCGGAAAGGGGCTCAAAGGGAGTTAGAGCAGGACCCAGGAGGGCGGGGATACCCTCGGGCTCCCTCGGACCCTAACAGGCACCTGCGCCCCGGGAGAGTGTCCCGAGCTCCCTAAGGGCTGCAGCGCGCACGGCGGGACCCGGAGCAGCTCGGAGGGGCTCGGGCGGCGGCTCCGCGGAGGAGGCTGCGGGGCGGGAGCGCGAATCCAACAGCGCAGGCCCCGGGGCACAGGGCGCAGGGACACAGCCCAGGATCCGGCCTCCCCCGGGACAGTCAGAGGCCGGGAGGGCCCAGGACAGCAAGGACGCTCCTGCCCCGAGCTGAGCAGATCAGCGGCCCGCCCCGGAGCCCCCAGGCCCTGCAGACGGAGAGCCCCGGAGTTACTGCAGGGGCTGAATCCAGGGCTCCAGAGCTGCCGCAGCCACTGGGGTTGTTCCTCCTGGGGCCTCACCAGGCAGAGGCCAGAGCAGCTCCCCGAACTGCTAACACCTGAAAATCAGCACAACAGGCCCCTCCCCCAGAAGACCAGCTAGATGGACAAGTTCCAGGGGAAGTCAAGGGACTTAAAATATACAGAATCAGAAGATACTCCCCCATGGTTTTTTGTTTTTTGCTTTTTTTTTTTTTTTTTTTTTTTTTGCTTTTTGATTTCTGTTTGCTTCCCCCACCCTTTTTTTCCTTTTTCTTCTCTTTTTTTCTTCCTTTTTTCTTTTTCTCTTTTCTTTCCTTCTTTCTCTCTCTTTTTCTCGTTTTCCCAATACAAGTTGTTTTTGGCCACTCTGCACTGAGCAAAATGACTAGAAGGAAAACATCACCTCAAAAAAAGAATCAGAAACAGTCCTCCCTCCCACAGAGTTACAAAATCTGGATTACAATTCAATGTCAGAAAGCCAATTCAGAAGCACTATTATACAGCTACTGGTGGCTCTAGAAAAAAGCATAAAGGACTCAAGAGACTTCATGACTGCAGAATTTAGATCCAATCAGGCAGAAATTAAAAATCTATTGAATGACATGCAATCCAAACTAGAAGTCCTAACAACGAGGGTTAACGAGGTGGAAGAACGAGTGAGTGACATAGAAGACAAGTTGGTGGCAAAGAGGGAAACTGAGGAAAAAAGAGACAAACAATTAAAAGACCATGAGGTTAGATTAAGGGAAATAAACGACAGCCTGAGGAAGAAAAACCTACGTTTAATTGGGGGTCCTGAGGGCGCCGAAAGGGCCAGAGGGCCAGAATATGTATTTGAACAAATCATAGCTGAAAACTTTCCTAATCTGGGAAGGGAAACAGGCATTCAGATCCAGGAAATAGAGAGATTCCCCCACCCAAAATCAATAAAAACCATTCAACACCTCGACATCTAATAATTAAGCTTGCAAATTCCAAAGATAAAGAGAAGATCCTTAAAGCAGCAAGAGACAAGAAATCCCTGACTTTTATGGGGAGGAGTATTATGGTAACAGAAAACCTCTCCACAGAGACCTGGCAGGCCAGAAAGGGCTGGCAGGATATATTCAGGGTCCTAAATGAGAAGAACATGCAGCCAAGAATACTTTATCCAGCAAGACTCTCATTCAAAATGGAAGGAGAGATAAAGAGCTTCCAAGACAGGCAGGAACTGAAAGAATATGTGACCTACAAACCAGCTCTGCAAGAAATTTTAAGGGGGGGCAGCCCTGGTGGCCCCGCGGTTTAGCGCCGCCTACAGCCTGGGGTGTGATCCTGAAGACCCGGGATCGAGTCCCACATCGGGCTTCCTGTAGGGGGCCGGCTTCTGCCTCTGCCTGTTCCTCTGCCTCTCTCTCTCTCTCTGGGTCTCTATGAATAAATAAACAAAATCTTAAAAAAAAAAAAGATTTAAAAAAAAAAAGAAATTTTAAGGGGGACTCTTAAAATTCCCCCTTAAGAAGAAGTTCAGCGGTACAATCCACAAAAACAGGGACTGAATAGATATCATGATGACACTAAACTCATACCTTTCCATAGTAACTCTGAAGGTGAATGGGCTTAATGACCCCATCAAAAGGCACAGCATTTCAGACTGGATAAAAAAGCAGGACCCATCTATTTGCTGTCTACAAGAGACTCATTTTAGACCTAAGGACACCTACAGCCTTAAAATAAAAGGTTGGAGAACCATTTACCATTCAAATGGTCCTCAAAAGAAAGCAGGGGTAGCCATCCTCATATCAGATAAACTAAAATTTACCCTGAAGACTGTAGTGAGAGATGAAGAGGGACACAATATCATACTTAAAGGATCTATCTAACAGGAGGACTTAACAATCCTCAATATATATTCCCCGAATGTGGGAGCTGCCAAGTATATCAATCAATTAATAATCAAAGTTAAGACATACTTAGATAATAATACACTTACACTTGGTGACTTCAATCTAGAGCTTTCTACACTCGATAGGTCTTCTAAATACATAATTCCAAAAAAAAACGAGAGCTTTAAATGATACATTGCACCAGATGGATTTCACAGATATCTACAGAACTTTACATCCAAACTCAACTGAATACACATTCTTCTCAAGTGCACATGGAACTTTCTCCAGAATAGACCACATACTGGGTGGGTCACAAATCGGGTCTGAACTGATACCAAAAGATTGGGATCATCCCCTGCATATTCTCAGACCATAATGCCTTGAAATTAGAACTACATCAAAACAAGAAGTTTGGAAGGACCTCAAACACATGGAGGTTAAGGACCATCCTGCTCAAAGATGAAAGGGTCAACCAGGAAATTAAGGAAGAATTTAAAAGATTCATGGAAAATAATGAGAATGAAGATACAACCATTCAAAATCTTTAGGATGCAGCAAAAGCAGTCCTGAGGGGGAAATACATCGCAATACAAGCATCCATTCAAAAACTGGAAAGAACTCAAATACAAGAGCTAACCTTACACATAAGGGAGCTAGAGAACAAACAGCAGATAGATCCTACACCCAGCAGAAGAAGAGAGTTAATAAAGATTCAAGCAGAACTCAATGAAATCGAGACCAGAAGAACTGTGGAACAGATCAGCACAACCAGGAGTTGGTTCTTTGAAAGAGTTAATAAGATAGATAAACCATTAGCCAACCTTATTAAAATGAAGAGAGAGAAGACTCAAATTAATAAAATCATGAATGAGAAAGGAGATATCACTACCAACACCAAGGAAATACAAACGATTTTAAAAACATATTATGAACAGCTATACACCAATAAATTAGGCAATCTAGAAAAAATGGACACATTCCTGGAAAGCCACAAACTACCAAAACTGGAACAGGAAGAAATAGAAAACCTGAACAGGCCAATAACCAGGGAGGAAATTGAAGCAGTCATCAAAAACCTCCCAAGACACTAAAGCCCAGGGCCAGATGGCTTCCCAGGGGAATTCTATCAAACGTTTAAAGAAGAAATCATATATATTCTACTAAAGCTGTTTGGAAAGGTAGAAAGAGATGGAGTACTTCCAAATTCGTTCTATGAGGCCAGCATCACCTTAATTCCAAAACCAGACAAAGACCCCACCAAAAAGGAGAATTACAGACCAATATCCCTGATGAACATGGAAGCAAAAATTCTCAACAAGATACTAGCCAATAGTGAAGAACCCCCCCCCCCCCCCGCCCGCCCGCAAGTGGGACAAGGCCTAACCCTGAGGCAGCTCATCCAGGCGCCTCCCATGAATTCAAGTAACAAAAACATTCTGTTTTTGCGAGATAAAAAAAAGAAACTATCTCCCCTCGCCCTGACTGGGAAAGTCCCTGAACATGGTCGTGCTGACCTTCAAAGAAATCAATGCTATGCTACTCCCGCGGTTTTTTGCCTTTAAAAGATGCCTGTAATTGCTAATCGGGGCTCTGCCACCTCGGAGAGCCCATTTGCGCAAACGTCCAATAAACCCTCTTGCTTGTTGCATCTGCCTGTCTGGGGTCTGAGTCTCTGGGGCGTCCACCGGGACGCGTTGGCACCCGTGAGCCAGGGTCCAACATTTGGGGGCTCGTCCGGGATCCGAGACGCCCCCAGGCTCAGTCCTAAAACAGGTAGGAGGTAAGACCAAGCTCGCTAAATGTCATATCTGTCTGTCGCTAAATGTCATATCTGTCTCGTCCGTCTGTCTGACTGGCCGGGTCTGTGCCGGGTCTGTATTGTGCCTGCAGGACGCTGTACTCTGTATTTGGACCAGCGGGGGAGGCAGACGTGCCCGAGACCCCTGGTCCCCCTCCGGAGTCGGACTCCGGAGTGGTCTGGAAGGGGAACGGAGCCCCGGCACTCCCTCCTCTTCAGGGACGGTCGCTGTTCGCGACGGCTCCCATCTGAATCTGCCGCGCCAGTCCTGACATTCGTGTGTGTCTGTTTGTTCTGTGTCTTTCTGGTCCTGCTCCGGAGTCGGACTCCGGAGTGGTCTGGAAGAGGGAGGGAGCCCGGCACTCCCTCCTCTTCAGGGAGGGTCGTTGTTGGCGACCGCTCCCATCTGAATCCGCCGAGCCGGTCCTGTCATCTGTGTGCGTCTGTCTGTTCTGTGTCTTTCTCTCTGTCCTCTTCCTCACCGCTCACCTCTTCTCTACACCCATGGGACAGACTGTAACCACCCCTTTAAGCCTCACTCTAGATCACTGGAAAGAAGTCACCGGCAGGGCACACAACCTTTCGGTCGAAGTCAGAAGACAAAAATGGGTCACCTTCTGCTCCTCAGAGTGGCCGACTCTCAACGTCGGGTGGCCCAGGGACGGAACTTTTAACATTGGTGTTATCTTGCAGGTGAAGGCCCTGGTCTTTCAGCCAGGACCCAATGGGCACCTCGATCAGGTGCCATACATCATAGTTTGGGAAGATCTCGCTAAAAACCCACCCCCCTGGATAAAATGCTTCACCCCTTCTCAGGGGGGATCCGGCCGAGACCCCCACCCCCTCCCTGCGCCACTCCCCTTATTCCCCGCTCTACCTCTCCCTCCGCTCCCTCAGCCCCGTCCCCGACTCTACTGGGGTAGAGAGGCGACCCCTTGCTTCACCCCCGCTCACCAGTCGCCTCCGCTTTCGACGAGAGCGCGGGGGGGAGTCGGAAGACGTCCGGACCTCCCGGGCACGTCCCCTCCGATCAGTGGGCGGCCAGATGCAATCCTGGCCGTTCTCTGCCTCTGACCTTTACAACTGGAAAACTCATAACCCCACTTTCTCCCGAGACCCCCAGGCGCTAACCGAGTTAATTGAGTCAATTCTGTTGACCCACCAGCCGACCTGGGATGCCTGCCAACAGCTCCTGCAGACCCTCCTCACCACGGAGGAGACAGCGCGTCTACCTTGAAGCACAGAAAAGCGTCCCGGGGGCGGATGGGAGGCCGACCCAGCTGCCTAACGAAATTGAGGACGTTTCCCCCTTGGTTCGCCCGACCTGGGACTACCA
Organism: Vulpes lagopus; assembly: GCF_018345385.1. Classification (NCBI taxonomy): domain Eukaryota; kingdom Metazoa; phylum Chordata; class Mammalia; order Carnivora; family Canidae; genus Vulpes; species Vulpes lagopus. The sequence goes on along the minus strand of NW_024570632.1, from coordinate 67,959 downwards.
CACGGCTGCTGGTAGGGAGCGGCTCCGTCTCTATCGCCAGGTACTCCTAGCGGGTCTCACAGGGGCAGGGCGTCTCCCCACCAATTTGGCAAAGGTACGTGCTATAGTGCAGGGAAAAGATGAGGCGCCGGCAGGTTTTCTGGAAAGATTAATAGAGGGCTACTGTATGTATACTTAAAGAGAGAAAGTGAAAGTGAAAGAGGAAAGAGAAAGAGAGACAGAGAAAAAAAAAAAAAAGAGAGAGAGGAGAGAGAAAGACACCCCAGAGGAAAGGGAGGAAAGGATCCGTAAAGAGCAAGAGGAACCAGGGAATAAAAGAGATAAAAGAAACGCAATAAAGAACTGACTGGGATACTGGCCACCATAGTACAGGGCTCAGGGCAGAGTAAGTCAGGACAGAGTAAGGACCTGGGAGACAAAAGAAAACCACGGGTTGAACGAGACCAGTGTGCCTACTGCAAGGAAAAAGGACATTGGGTTAAAGATTGTCCAAAGAAGGGCCAGCCAGTGACCTTCTTGGTTGATACGGGAGCTCAACATTCAGTTTTAACTGAGGCAAAAGGACCCTTGAGCTCTGAAACGTCTTGGGTTCAGGGAGCAACTGAGGCAAGTTATATCGATGGACAACCGAATGGAAGGTCCACCTGAGCACTGGGCAAGTAACACATTCCTTCCTACTGGTCCCAGACTGCCCCTACCCCCTCCTAGGCAAAGACCTTCTTTCAAAAGTAGGGGCTCAGATCTATTTTCATCAGAAAGGGGCCACCATTACTGGCGCAGAAGGGCAGCCCCTCCAGGTATTGACCTTGCGCCCAGAGGATGAACACCGGCTGCATGAGGACTCTCCACTGTCCATGCAGCCCCTAAATTCTGAATGGCTCACTAACTACCCTCAGGCCTGGGTGGAAACGGCCGGAATGGGACTAGCTGTTAACCAGCCACCCATAATTATTAACCTAAAATCCTCGGCCACCCCTATATCGATCCGGCAATATTCAATGAGCAAAGAGGCCAAAGAGGACATTCGGTCACATATACAGAGACTATTACAATTGGGCATCTTAATACCTTGTCAGTCGCCCTGGAACATTCCTCTGTTGCCTGTAAAAAAAACAAAAAACAAAACAAACAAAAAAAAAAACCCCGGCACCGGAGATTACCGGCCGGTACAAGATTTACGAGAAGTTAACCGAAGGGCAGAGGACATACACCCCACGGTGCCGAATCCCTACAACTTACTCAGCACCTTGCCCCCGAGCCATGTCTGGTATACGTTTTGGATCTAAAAGATGCATTCTTTTGCATAAGATTAAGCTCTCAAAGCCAGCCTACTTTTGCTTTTGAATGGAAAGATCCTAAGACGGGATTCTCAGGACAACTCACTTGGACAAGGCTGCCACAGGGATTCAAAAACTCCCCCACCTTGTTCCACGAAGCCTTGCATCAGGACTTGGCAGACTTCCGAGTTGGCCATCCGGACCTCATCCTCCTGCAGTACGTGGATGATTTGCTCCTAGCGGCTAAGACAGAACAGGATTGTGTAAAAGGTACAGGGGCCCTGCTCGAGAGACTGGGAGGACTGGGGTATAGGGCCTCTGCCAAAAAGGCCCAAATAGGCCAGAGACGAGTGACCTATCTGGGATATCTCCTGGAAGGAGGCCAGAGGTGGCTGACGGAGGGCCGCAAAAAGGCTGTAGCCCTGATCCCTGCACTCACTGATGCCAGAGGGCTACGAGAGTTCCTTGGCAGTGCCGGGTTCTGCCGCCTCTGGATACCCGGGTTTGCAGAGCTGGCGGCTCCCCTATATCCCCTCACGAAATCCAACGCCCCCTACCACTGGGGAAAGGAACAACAATTGGCTTTTGACAAAATAAAAAGGGCCTTATTGACTGCCCCTGCCCTGAGCCTCCCAGATGTAACCAAGCCATTTGCGCTATATGCTGATGAACGCCGAGGAATAGCCAGAGGGGTCCTAACTCAGAAACTGGGACCCTGGAAAAGGCCCGTGGCATACTTTTCAAAAAAATTAGACAGCGTGGCTGCAGGATGGCCCCCATGTCTCCGAATTATAGCGGCTGTGGCAGTCCTGGTTAAAGACTCAGACAAGTTGACTTTTGGCCAACCCCTCACGGTGGTGGCCCCCCACGCTATAGAGACAGTCATCCGCCAGCCCCCTGATCGATGGCTCTCAAATGCTCGGGTGACCCATTATCAGGCCATGCTACTGAATTCCGAGCGGATACGGTTTGAAACAGTTACATCCCTAAATCCAGCCACCTTGCTTCCGGAAATCGAGTCCCCCTCCCTGGTAATGCATGACTGCCACCAGATCCTGGCTGAGGTACATGGCACCAGAGGGGACTTGACGGACCAGCTTTTGCCAGATGCTGAAGCAACCTGGTACACTGATGGAAGCAGCTTTCTACGAAATGGTGAGCGCAAAGCTGGGGCGGCGGTGGTAGATGGGAAAACTGTCATCTGGGCCGGTGCCCTAAAGCCTGGAACTTCGGCTCAAAGGGCGGAGCTCATAGCCCTAACTCAGGCCCTAAAAAAAAAAAAAAAAAGGCTAAGGACAAGAAGGTCAACATTTATACTGATAGTAGGTACGCTTTTGCAACTGCCCATGTTCATGGAGAAATATACCGAAGAAGGGGTCTCCTGACCTCTGCAGGAAAAAAACATCAAGAACAGGGAAGAAATACAAGAACTTCTCCATTCCCTTTTTCTGCCGAGAAAATTAAGTATAATTTACTGTCCTGGGCATCAGCGAGGCAGCGACCCAGTAGCTGAGGGGAACAGGATGGCCGATGAAACAGCACGGGCCGCTGCTCTAGGCCCACAGGCCCTCTCCCTACAAGTACCAGAGGCTGTCCCGACACCAGGGCAACTCTCTCTCGAATACTCAGACAGCGACCTGGATATTGTCCAGCAAATAGGGGCAGAATATGATGAACAAATGAAGGTCTGGAAACACCAAGGAAAGACTGTCCTACCTCAGCAAAGGGCCAAAGAACTGGTAACTCACCTCCACCGGTGGACTCACCTCGGACACAAAAAATTAAAAACACTCCTCCAGAGAGAGGATCAGACCTATTACATTCCCAAACTCCCCTCCCTGATCCAACAGGTAACCTGCGCTTGTGTACCCTGTGCTAAGGTAAATGCCAAACACCTCAAGATGCCTGAGGGAACTAGAATAAGGGGAGACAGACCCGGAACTAATTGGGAAGTAGACTTCACTGAAATTAAGCCAGGTAAATATGGTAACAAGTACCTTCTAGTGTTTATAGATACCTTTTCAGGATGGACAGAAGCCTTCCCCACCAAATGAGAAACTGCCCAGGTGGTTGTCAAGAAAATCTTAGAAGAAATTTTCCCCCGGTTTGGACTGCCCAAGGTAATAGGGTCAGATAACGGCCCTGCCTTCGTCTCCCAGGTAAGTCAGTTGGTGGCCAGATTACTGGGGATAAATTGGAAATTACATTGTGCATACAGACCCCAGAGCTCAGGGCAGGTAGAATGAATAGAACAATTAAAGAGACCCTAACTAAATTGACATTGGAGACTGGCACTAGAGACTGGGTCCAACTCCTCCCCATGGTCCTGTTCCAAGTCCGGAACACTCCCACATGTCATGGACTAACTCCTTACGAGATTCTCTATGGTGGTCCCCCACCAGTAACGGACTTACTAGATTCTGCTATTGACCCTCTTGCTAACACTCCCGGTTTACAGGACAGGCTAAAGGTGCTCCAGATTATCCAGCACCAGATCTGGAGACCCCTGGCAGCTGTCTACCGCCCCGGAGATGCAACCGACCCACACCCGTTCCAGATTGGTGACTCCGTCCACGTCAGGAGACATCAGTCCAGGACCCTTGAGTCCCGCTGGAAGGGCCCGTACATTGTACTACTGACCACCCCAACCGCCCTAAAAGTAGACGGTATTACTGCTTGGGTCCACGCCTCACACGTCAAGCGCGCCCCATCAACGAACACCGCTGACGCCAGCCAGGACGGATCCAGCGAGCCACCCCAATGGAAGCTCCACCGCACCCAAAACCCATTCAAGATAAGACTTTCAAAAATTGTTCAATGACAATTGTTATATTCCTACCACTCCTAGCGCTTTTCACCCCCACCAAAGGTAACCGTCATGCCCCTAAAAATAGTTAACCTGGCAGGTATTAACGTCTGGGGGGGACAAGGTCAGGTCAATAACAAAAACTACTCCCATGGGAACCTGGTGGCCCAACCTATATCCTGACTTATGTAAATTAACCATAGGGGCCCCCAGCCCATGGGGCCTAGAGAGGTATTCCGACACCTCTAAAGCCCCCCCGGACGAAAAGGATTAGACCCCTGGGGAGGATGTGGGACACCTAAGGAGGGCCATGTTACGCACCCTCCCCTTCTATGTCTGTCCCCAGTACCACAGAGATTGCAGGCTAAATCCCACCTGTGGAGGTGGGGGAATACTTCTATTGTAAAAATTGGGGGTGCGAGACTATGGAAGACACAGGATGGGAGGCCCTCCTCCTCCTGGGATTACATCACTGTCAAGGCTAACTATACTCACCCGGGTTACCAGGAACTCTGCAATATTGCCGCCCTGATTTTAGGGACTGACTCTTACCTGGTGCCCCACCCGGGAACTTGGTGGGCATGCAACAAAGGCCTCACTCCCTGTGTATCGGCTGAGATTCTAAATAACTCAGACGACTTCTGTGTCATGGTGCAGATCATGCCCAGGGTGTTTTATCACCCCGCCGAAACTCTAGAAAATCAATATGACAGACATCCCACCCGTTTTCGGCGTGAGCCTGTTTCCCTAACCTTAGCCGTTATGCTGGGACTAGGGGTCGCAACTGGGGTGGGTACTGGTGCAGCCGCCCTGATCCAGGGCTCACAACGTTATTTAGAACTCCAAGCCGCTGTAGATGAGGATCTTCGGACACTGGAGCAGTCCGTTTCTAAGTTAGAACAGTCCCTCACCTCACTTTCAGAAGTAGGACTTCAAAACAGAAGAGGCTTGGATTTATTATTCCTAAAAGAGGGAGGACTGTGTGCGGCCCTGGGAGAAGAATGCTGTTTCTATGCAGACCACTCTGGAGTCATTAGGGACTCCATGGCCAAACTAAGAGATAGACTAAGTAAAAGACAAAGGGACCGAGAGGCCCAGCAGGGTTGGTTTGAAGGCTGGTTTAACCGGTCTCCCTGGATGACCACCCTAATCTCTACCATTATGGGCCCTCTAGTTATCCTGCTCCTGCTGCTAACTTTCGGCCCCTGCATCCTCAACCGGCTGCTCCAGTTCATCCGAGACAGATTGTCCATCACCCAAGCTCTGGTACTAACTCAACAATATCGGGCCCTTCTAACTGAAGAAATAAAAGTTCCCTAAGATTTTAAGGTTAAAATCAGTCCAAACAAAGAGGAGGGAATGAAGAACCCCCCCCCCCCCCCCCCGCCCGCCCGCAAGTGGGACAAGGCCTAACCCTGAGGCAGCTCATCCAGGCGCCTCCCATGAATTCAAGTAACAAAAACATTCTGTTTTTGCGAGATAAAAAAAAGAAACTATCTCCCCTCGCCCTGACTGGGAAAGTCCCTGAACATGGTCGTGCTGACCTTCAAAGAAATCAATGCTATGCTACTCCCGCGGTTTTTTGCCTTTAAAAGATGCCTGTAATTGCTAATCGGGGCTCTGCCACCTCGGAGAGCCCGTTTGCGCAAACGTCCAATAAACCCTCTTGCTTGTTGCATCTGCCTGTCTGGGGTCTGAGTCTCTGGGGCGTCCACCGGGACGCGTTGGCACCCGTGAGCCAGGGTCCAACATTTGGGGGCTCGTCCGGGATCCGAGACGCCCCCAGGCTCAGTCCTAAAACAGGTAGGAGGTAAGACCAAGCTCGCTAAATGTCATATCTGTCTGTCGCTAAATGTCATATCTGTCTCGTCCGTCTGTCTGACTGGCCGGGTCTGTGCCGGGTCTGTATTGTGCCTGCAGGACGCTGTACTCTGTATTTGGACCAGCGGGGGAGGCAGACGTGCCCGAGACCCCTGGTCCCCCTCCGGAGTCGGACTCCGGAGTGGTCTGGAAGGGGAACGGAGCCCCGGCACTCCCTCCTCTTCAGGGACGGTCGCTGTTCGCGACGGCTCCCATCTGAATCTGCCGCGCCAGTCCTGACATTCGTGTGTGTCTGTTTGTTCTGTGTCTTTCTGGTCCTGCTCCGGAGTCGGACTCCGGAGTGGTCTGGAAGAGGGAGGGAGCCCGGCACTCCCTCCTCTTCGGGGAGGGTCGTTGTTGGCGACCGCTCCCGTCTGAATCCGCCGTGCCGGTCCTGTCATCTGTGTGCGTCTGTCTGTTCTGTGTCTTTCTCTCTGTCCTCTTCCTCACCGCTCACCTCTTCTCTACACCCATGGGACAGACTGTAACCACCCCTTTAAGCCTCACTCTAGATCACTGGAAAGAAGTCACCGGCAGGGCACACAACCTTTCGGTCGAAGTCAGAAGACAAAAATGGGTCACCTTCTGCTCCTCAGAGTGGCCGACTCTCAACGTCGGGTGGCCCAGGGACGGAACTTTTAACATTGGTGTTATCTTGCAGGTGAAGGCCCTGGTCTTTCAGCCAGGACCCAATGGGCACCTCGATCAGGTGCCATACATCATAGTTTGGGAAGATCTCGCTAAAAACCCACCCCCCTGGATAAAATGCTTCACCCCTTCTCAGGGGGGATCCGGCCGAGACCCCCACCCCCTCCCTGCGCCACTCCCCTTATTCCCCGCTCTACCTCTCCCTCCGCTCCCTCAGCCCCGGCCCCGACTCTACTGGGGTAGAGAGGCGACCCCCTTGCTTCACCCCCGCTCACCAGTCGCCTCCGCTTTCGACGAGAGCGCGGGGGGGGAGTCGGAAGACGTCCGGACCTCCCGGGCACGTCCCCTCCGATCAGTGGGCGGCCAGATGCAATCCTGGCCGTTCTCTGCCTCTGACCTTTACAACTGGAAAACTCATAACCCCACTTTCTCCCGAGACCCCCAGGCGCTAACCGAGTTAATTGAGTCAATTCTGTTGACCCACCAGCCGACCTGGGATGCCTGCCAACAGCTCCTGCAGACCCTCCTCACCACGGAGGAGACAGCGCGTCTACCTTGAAGCACAGAAAAGCGTCCCGGGGGCGGATGGGAGGCCGACCCAGCTGCCTAACGAAATTGAGGACGTTTCCCCCTTGGTTCGCCCGACCTGGGACTACCACACGGCTGCTGGTAGGGAGCGGCTCCGTCTCTATCGCCAGGTACTCCTAGCGGGTCTCACAGGGGCAGGGCGTCTCCCCACCAATTTGGCAAAGGTACGTGCTATAGTGCAGGGAAAAGATGAGGCGCCGGCAGGTTTTCTGGAAAGATTAATAGAGGGCTACTGTATGTATACTTAAAGAGAGAAAGTGAAAGTGAAAGAGGAAAGAGAAAGAGAGACAGAGAAAAAAAAAAAAAAGAGAGAGAGGAGAGAGAAAGACACCCCAGAGGAAAGGGAGGAAAGGATCCGTAAAGAGCAAGAGGAACCAGGGAATAAAAGAGATAAAAGAAACGCAATAAAGAACTGACTGGGATACTGGCCACCATAGTACAGGGCTCAGGGCAGAGTAAGTCAGGACAGAGTAAGGACCTGGGAGACAAAAGAAAACCACGGGTTGAACGAGACCAGTGTGCCTACTGCAAGGAAAAAGGACATTGGGTTAAAGATTGTCCAAAGAAGGGCCAGCCAGTGACCTTCTTGGTTGATACGGGAGCTCAACATTCAGTTTTAACTGAGGCAAAAGGACCCTTGAGCTCTGAAACGTCTTGGGTTCAGGGAGCAACTGAGGCAAGTTATATCGATGGACAACCGAATGGAAGGTCCACCTGAGCACTGGGCAAGTAACACATTCCTTCCTACTGGTCCCAGACTGCCCCTACCCCCTCCTAGGCAAAGACCTTCTTTCAAAAGTAGGGGCTCAGATCTATTTTCATCAGAAAGGGGCCACCATTACTGGCGCAGAAGGGCAGCCCCTCCAGGTATTGACCTTGCGCCCAGAGGATGAACACCGGCTGCATGAGGACTCTCCACTGTCCATGCAGCCCCTAAATTCTGAATGGCTCACTAACTACCCTCAGGCCTGGGTGGAAACGGCCGGAATGGGACTAGCTGTTAACCAGCCACCCATAATTATTAACCTAAAATCCTCGGCCACCCCTATATCGATCCGGCAATATTCAATGAGCAAAGAGGCCAAAGAGGACATTCGGTCACATATACAGAGACTATTACAATTGGGCATCTTAATACCTTGTCAGTCGCCCTGGAACATTCCTCTGTTGCCTGTAAAAAAAACAAAAAACAAAACAAACAAAAAAAAAACCCCGGCACCGGAGATTACCGGCCGGTACAAGATTTACGAGAAGTTAACCGAAGGGCAGAGGACATACACCCCACGGTGCCGAATCCCTACAACTTACTCAGCACCTTGCCCCCGAGCCATGTCTGGTATACGTTTTGGATCTAAAAGATGCATTCTTTTGCATAAGATTAAGCTCTCAAAGCCAGCCTACTTTTGCTTTTGAATGGAAAGATCCTAAGACGGGATTCTCAGGACAACTCACTTGGACAAGGCTGCCACAGGGATTCAAAAACTCCCCCACCTTGTTCCACGAAGCCTTGCATCAGGACTTGGCAGACTTCCGAGTTGGCCATCCGGACCTCATCCTCCTGCAGTACGTGGATGATTTGCTCCTAGCGGCTAAGACAGAACAGGATTGTGTAAAAGGTACAGGGGCCCTGCTCGAGAGACTGGGAGGACTGGGGTATAGGGCCTCTGCCAAAAAGGCCCAAATAGGCCAGAGACGAGTGACCTATCTGGGATATCTCCTGGAAGGAGGCCAGAGGTGGCTGACGGAGGGCCGCAAAAAGGCTGTAGCCCTGATCCCTGCACTCACTGATGCCAGAGGGCTACGAGAGTTCCTTGGCAGTGCCGGGTTCTGCCGCCTCTGGATACCCGGGTTTGCAGAGCTGGCGGCTCCCCTATATCCCCTCACGAAATCCAACGCCCCCTACCACTGGGGAAAGGAACAACAATTGGCTTTTGACAAAATAAAAAGGGCCTTATTGACTGCCCCTGCCCTGAGCCTCCCAGATGTAACCAAGCCATTTGCGCTATATGCTGATGAACGCCGAGGAATAGCCAGAGGGGTCCTAACTCAGAAACTGGGACCCTGGAAAAGGCCCGTGGCATACTTTTCAAAAAAATTAGACAGCGTGGCTGCAGGATGGCCCCCATGTCTCCGAATTATAGCGGCTGTGGCAGTCCTGGTTAAAGACTCAGACAAGTTGACTTTTGGCCAACCCCTCACGGTGGTGGCCCCCCACGCTATAGAGACAGTCATCCGCCAGCCCCCTGATCGATGGCTCTCAAATGCTCGGGTGACCCATTATCAGGCCATGCTACTGAATTCCGAGCGGATACGGTTTGAAACAGTTACATCCCTAAATCCAGCCACCTTGCTTCCGGAAATCGAGTCCCCCTCCCTGGTAATGCATGACTGCCACCAGATCCTGGCTGAGGTACATGGCACCAGAGGGGACTTGACGGACCAGCTTTTGCCAGATGCTGAAGCAACCTGGTACACTGATGGAAGCAGCTTTCTACGAAATGGTGAGCGCAAAGCTGGGGCGGCGGTGGTAGATGGGAAAACTGTCATCTGGGCCGGTGCCCTAAAGCCTGGAACTTCGGCTCAAAGGGCGGAGCTCATAGCCCTAACTCAGGCCCTAAAAAAAAAAAAAAAGGCTAAGGACAAGAAGGTCAACATTTATACTGATAGTAGGTACGCTTTTGCAACTGCCCATGTTCATGGAGAAATATACCGAAGAAGGGGTCTCCTGACCTCTGCAGGAAAAAAACATCAAGAACAGGGAAGAAATACAAGAACTTCTCCATTCCCTTTTTCTGCCGAGAAAATTAAGTATAATTTACTGTCCTGGGCATCAGCGAGGCAGCGACCCAGTAGCTGAGGGGAACAGGATGGCCGATGAAACAGCACGGGCCGCTGCTCTAGGCCCACAGGCCCTCTCCCTACAAGTACCAGAGGCTGTCCCGACACCAGGGCAACTCTCTCTCGAATACTCAGACAGCGACCTGGATATTGTCCAGCAAATAGGGGCAGAATATGATGAACAAATGAAGGTCTGGAAACACCAAGGAAAGACTGTCCTACCTCAGCAAAGGGCCAAAGAACTGGTAACTCACCTCCACCGGTGGACTCACCTCGGACACAAAAAATTAAAAACACTCCTCCAGAGAGAGGATCAGACCTATTACATTCCCAAACTCCCCTCCCTGATCCAACAGGTAACCTGCGCTTGTGTACCCTGTGCTAAGGTAAATGCCAAACACCTCAAGATGCCTGAGGGAACTAGAATAAGGGGAGACAGACCCGGAACTAATTGGGAAGTAGACTTCACTGAAATTAAGCCAGGTAAATATGGTAACAAGTACCTTCTAGTGTTTATAGATACCTTTTCAGGATGGACAGAAGCCTTCCCCACCAAATGAGAAACTGCCCAGGTGGTTGTCAAGAAAATCTTAGAAGAAATTTTCCCCCGGTTTGGACTGCCCAAGGTAATAGGGTCAGATAACGGCCCTGCCTTCGTCTCCCAGGTAAGTCAGTTGGTGGCCAGATTACTGGGGATAAATTGGAAATTACATTGTGCATACAGACCCCAGAGCTCAGGGCAGGTAGAATGAATAGAACAATTAAAGAGACCCTAACTAAATTGACATTGGAGACTGGCACTAGAGACTGGGTCCAACTCCTCCCCATGGTCCTGTTCCAAGTCCGGAACACTCCCACATGTCATGGACTAACTCCTTACGAGATTCTCTATGGTGGTCCCCCACCAGTAACGGACTTACTAGATTCTGCTATTGACCCTCTTGCTAACACTCCCGGTTTACAGGACAGGCTAAAGGTGCTCCAGATTATCCAGCACCAGATCTGGAGACCCCTGGCAGCTGTCTACCGCCCCGGAGATGCAACCGACCCACACCCGTTCCAGATTGGTGACTCCGTCCACGTCAGGAGACATCAGTCCAGGACCCTTGAGTCCCGCTGGAAGGGCCCGTACATTGTACTACTGACCACCCCAACCGCCCTAAAAGTAGACGGTATTACTGCTTGGGTCCACGCCTCACACGTCAAGCGCGCCCCATCAACGAACACCGCTGACGCCAGCCAGGACGGATCCAGCGAGCCACCCCAATGGAAGCTCCACCGCACCCAAAACCCATTCAAGATAAGACTTTCAAAAATTGTTCAATGACAATTGTTATATTCCTACCACTCCTAGCGCTTTTCACCCCCACCAAAGGTAACCGTCATGCCCCTAAAAATAGTTAACCTGGCAGGTATTAACGTCTGGGGGGGACAAGGTCAGGTCAATAACAAAAACTACTCCCATGGGAACCTGGTGGCCCAACCTATATCCTGACTTATGTAAATTAACCATAGGGGCCCCCAGCCCATGGGGCCTAGAGAGGTATTCCGACACCTCTAAAGCCCCCCCGGACGAAAAGGATTAGACCCCTGGGGAGGATGTGGGACACCTAAGGAGGGCCATGTTACGCACCCTCCCCTTCTATGTCTGTCCCCAGTACCACAGAGATTGCAGGCTAAATCCCACCTGTGGAGGTGGGGGAATACTTCTATTGTAAAAATTGGGGGTGCGAGACTATGGAAGACACAGGATGGGAGGCCCTCCTCCTCCTGGGATTACATCACTGTCAAGGCTAACTATACTCACCCGGGTTACCAGGAACTCTGCAATATTGCCGCCCTGATTTTAGGGACTGACTCTTACCTGGTGCCCCACCCGGGAACTTGGTGGGCATGCAACAAAGGCCTCACTCCCTGTGTATCGGCTGAGATTCTAAATAACTCAGACGACTTCTGTGTCATGGTGCAGATCATGCCCAGGGTGTTTTATCACCCCGCCGAAACTCTAGAAAATCAATATGACAGACATCCCACCCGTTTTCGGCGTGAGCCTGTTTCCCTAACCTTAGCCGTTATGCTGGGACTAGGGGTCGCAACTGGGGTGGGTACTGGTGCAGCCGCCCTGATCCAGGGCTCACAACGTTATTTAGAACTCCAAGCCGCTGTAGATGAGGATCTTCGGACACTGGAGCAGTCCGTTTCTAAGTTAGAACAGTCCCTCACCTCACTTTCAGAAGTAGGACTTCAAAACAGAAGAGGCTTGGATTTATTATTCCTAAAAGAGGGAGGACTGTGTGCGGCCCTGGGAGAAGAATGCTGTTTCTATGCAGACCACTCTGGAGTCATTAGGGACTCCATGGCCAAACTAAGAGATAGACTAAGTAAAAGACAAAGGGACCGAGAGGCCCAGCAGGGTTGGTTTGAAGGCTGGTTTAACCGGTCTCCCTGGATGACCACCCTAATCTCTACCATTATGGGCCCTCTAGTTATCCTGCTCCTGCTGCTAACTTTCGGCCCCTGCATCCTCAACCGGCTGCTCCAGTTCATCCGAGACAGATTGTCCATCACCCAAGCTCTGGTACTAACTCAACAATATCGGGCCCTTCTAACTGAAGAAATAAAAGTTCCCTAAGATTTTAAGGTTAAAATCAGTCCAAACAAAGAGGAGGGAATGAAGAACCCCCCCCCCCCCCCCCCCCGCCCGCCCGCAAGTGGGACAAGGCCTAACCCTGAGGCAGCTCATCCAGGCGCCTCCCATGAATTCAAGTAACAAAAACATTCTGTTTTTGCGAGATAAAAAAAAGAAACTATCTCCCCTCGCCCTGACTGGGAAAGTCCCTGAACATGGTCGTGCTGACCTTCAAAGAAATCAATGCTATGCTACTCCCGCGGTTTTTTGCCTTTAAAAGATGCCTGTAATTGCTAATCGGGGCTCTGCCACCTCGGAGAGCCCGTTTGCGCAAACGTCCAATAAACCCTCTTGCTTGTTGCATCTGCCTGTCTGGGGTCTGAGTCTCTGGGGCGTCCACCGGGACGCGTTGGCACCCGTGAGCCAGGGTCCAACAATAGGATCCAACAGTACAGTAAGAAAATTATTCACCATGACCAAGTAGGATTTATCCCCAGGACACAAGGCTGGTTCAACACTCGTAAAACAATCAATGTGATTCATCATATCAGCAAGAGAAAAACCAAGAACCATATGACCCTCTCATTAGATGCAGAGAAAGCATTTGACAAAATACAGCATCCATTCCTGATCAAAGCTCTTCAGAGTGTAGGGATAGAAGGAACATTCCTCAAAATTTTTAAAGTCATCTACAAAAAGCCCACAGCAAATATCATTCTCAATGGGGAAGCACTGGGAGCCTTTCCCCTAAGATCAGGAACAAGACAGGGATGTCCACTCTCACCACTGCTATTCAACATAGTACTGGAAGTCCTCGCCTCAGCAATCAGACAACAAAAAGACATTAAAAGCATTCAAATTGGCAAAGAAGAAGTCAAACTCTCCCTCTTCACCGATGACTAGATATTCTACATAGAAAACCCAAAAGCCTCCACCCCAAGATTGCTAGAACTCATACAGCAATTTGGTAGCGTGGCAGGATACAAAATCAATGCCCAGAAATCAATGGCATTTCTATACACTAACAATGAGACTGAAGAAAGAGAAATTAAGGAGTCAATCCCATTTACAATTGCACCCAAAAGCATAAGATACCTCGGAATAAACCTAACCAAAGAGGTAAAGGATATATACCCTAAAAACTATAGAACACTTCTGAAAGAAATTGAGGAAGACACAAAGAGATGGAAAAATATTCCATGCTCATGGATTGGCAGAATTAATATTGTGAAAATGTCAATGTTCCCCAGGGCAATTTACACGTTTAATGCAATCCCTATCAAAATACCATGGACTTTCTTCAGAGAGTTAGAACAAATTATTTTAAGATTTGTGTGGAATCAGAAAAGACCCCGAATAGCCAGGGGGATTTTAAAAAAGAAAACCATATCTGGGGGCATCACAATGCCAGATTTCAGGTTGGACTACAAAGCTGTGGTCATCAAGACAGTGTGGTACTGGTACAAAAACAGACAGATCAATGGAACAGAAGAGAGAACTCAGAAGTAGACCCTGAACTTTATGGTCAACTAATATTCGATAAAGGAGGAAAGACTGTCCGCTGGAAGAAAGACATTCTCTTCAATAAATGGTGCTGGGAAAATTGGACATCCACATGCAGAAGAATGAAACTGGACCACTCTCTTTCACCATACACAAAGATAAACTCAAAATGGATGAAAGATCTAAATATGAGACAAGATTCCATCAAAATCCTAGAGGAGAACATAGGCAATACCCTTTTTGAACTCAGCCACAGTAACTTCTTGCAAGATACATTCACGAAGGCAAAAGAAACAAAAGCAAAAATGAACTATTGGGACTTCATCAAGATAAGAAGCTTCTGCACAGCAAAGGATACAGTCAACAAAACTAAAAGACAACCTACAGAATGGGAGAAGATATTTGCAAATGACGTATGAGATAAAGGGCTAGTTTCCAAGATCTGTAAAGAACTTATTAAACTGAACAGCAAAGAAACAAACAATCCAATCATGAAATGGGCAAAAGACATGAAGAGAAATCTCACAGAGGAAGACATAGACATGGCCAACATGCACATGAGAAAATGCTCTGCATCTCTTGCCATGAGGGAAATACAAATCAAAACCACAATGAGATACCACCTCACACCAGTGAGAATGGGGAACATTAACAAGGCAGGAAACCACAAATTTTGGAGAGGATGCGGAGAAAAGGGAACCCTCTTACACTGTTAGTGGGAATGTGAACTGGTGCAGCCACTCTGGAAAACTGTGTGGAGGTTCCTCAAAGAGTTAAAAATAGACCTGCTCTACAATCCAGCAATTGCACTGTTGGGGATTTACCCCCAGAGATTCAGATGCAATGAAACGCCGGGTCACCTGCACCCCGATGTTTCTAGCAGCAATGTCCACAATAGCCAAACTGTGGAAGGAGCCTCGGTGTCCATTGAAAGATGAATGGATAAAGAAGATGTGGTTTATGTATACAACGGAATATTACTCAGCCTTTAGAAACGACAAATACCCACCATTTGCTTCAACGTGGATGGAACTGGAGGGTATTATGCTGAGTGAAATTAGTCAATCGGAGAAGGACAAACATTGTATGTTCTCATTCATTTGGGGAATATAAATAATAGTGAAAGGGAATATATGGGAAGGGAGAAGAAATATGTGGGCAATATCAGAAAGGGAGACAGAAGATAAAGACTCCTAACTCTGGGAAATGAACTAGGGGTGGTGGAAGGGAAGGAGGGCGGGGGGTGGGGGTGAATGGGTGACGGGCACTGAGGGGGGCACTTGACGGGATGAGCACTGGGTGTTCTTCTGTATGTTGGTAAGTTGAACACCAATAAAAAATAAATTTATTATAAAAAAAATGTAGAAGTGGGTGGCGGATTTGCGGTGACTGGGTGATGGGCACTGATGGGGGCACTTGGCACAATGAGCACTGGGTGTTATGCTCTATGTTGGCTAATTGAACTCTAATAAAAAGTAAATAAATTTTAAAAATGTGAGAATAGAAAAAGAAGTTGCTCAGTCCCAAATTTATATAAACCAGCAATACTTGCAGAAACGCCCAACACTGATCACCAAAACATAAACAAGATAAGTGAACAGGGCAGAATGAGAATGAAGAGAGAACATAATCTCACAAAATGAACCAGCACGGTATATCACTTGGTTCTGGGTGCATGCTGGTCATGTTTTAGAAAGTATTAAATTCCACCATTTTATAACAAAATGAAGCAGAGAAAACAAAAATCACAACCCCCCCCCCCACAAAAACCAATCTTGTATATCTCCAAAAATTAATTTGAGTATTTTGAAGGGAATCTAGAATGGATAAATATATCTAGGACATGTGATTGTAGAAATATGAGAGTCAATAAGAAAGAAACTTAAAAATGAAGAGGTGGTAAAATATTGTAGTTAAGGTGGGAAAAGAGAAAAAAGTTGGACATTTTTAGTCTGAGATTAAAACGAGTTGCAAGGCAAAAAGGGAAGAAAAATGGGGTACCCTCTAGTTCTATATACTGTAAATCCCTCGAATTTCCCTGGAGCTTTCCAGCATTGCTTGGTCCAGAACTTGCTCTTCCACTGTCCTTCCAGCTGGTCTTCTGGAGGAGGGGCGGCTGTGCTGATTCGCAGATATGTATACATGGGGGAGATGCTCCCCTGCCGGGTACCGGGCTCAGTGGGAGCTGTATGTCCTGTGAGCCTCTCCCAGGCACAAGGTGATACCAGGAGGGACAACAACACTGGCAGCTGCCAGCTCTCCAGGTCTGGAGTCAGCTCCCAGCAGTAACTACCATAGTATCCCAGTTCGCACTGATCTGGATGCTCCAGGGGGCAGGGTGCATTGATCTGCACAGCTTGGAGGTGCCTGGCAGCAAGAGTGTCCTTGCTGTCCTGTAACACCCCCTCCCACATCCGCCTGTCCCAGGGGAGAGTGAAGGATTCTGGGCTGTGTCCCCCAGCGCCCTGGGATCCGGGGCCTGTGCTGCTGGAATCATGCTCCTAGGGCCGTGGCTCCCAAAAGCAGCAGGGCGCAGACCCATCTGTCCTGACCCCATGCCTGACGGACCAGGTTTTCCCGGAGGCCCCGCCGGGTGCGCACTCCAGCCCTTTACCGAGATCAGCCCGCGGTGTGTGTTGCACTCTCCCCTGGGCACATCTCCTCTATTAGTGACTCTGGGGCCCTAGAGGCCCACTGCCCCTCTTCCTGTACTGCCCAAGTTCACTGCTAAGTGCCATTCTATCTGGGAAGAATTCTATCTGGATTTATAAAATTCCTGCTTCTCTGGGGCTGGGCTTCATGTCCCTGAGGAGTTCCCACCAGGCTTTAGCCCTGCTCCTGGAGGTGTCCCTCCCCCACTTGATTCCTTTTTTTTCTGCCTTCCTACCTTGGTAGAAGCAAAAAATCTTCTCTGTAACATTCCAGCTGATCTCTCTTTAAATCTCAGGTGGAATTCCAGTATCAGTAACCCTTTCAATTCTTGTTCCTGATCCTCCACATGTGAGACTCTGCAGACTGGAGACCACATTGATCCCAGAATCCTTTCTACATCATTTCCTTCAGATTGAAAGGAATATTTCTCCACCCATGCTCCCCTCCTGTCCCTCCTCTTGTTACAAAACCCTTTTGACTAAAGGTGCCTGAGAAAGAATCCTCTCCCTTATCCAGAGGGCTGTGGCAGGTGCAGCCCCAGGTGCAGCTACGTGCCATGCCCATGGGTGCTTTTTGGGGACCTAGGCTGCATGTGATTGCTACAATGAGTGATACCAAGAGTGAGGGTTCTAGGGATCCAGGGACAGCTGCCCCATGGATTCCATTGTACACCAAGGAGTTCAGAGTCATGGGCTGAACGTTAAGAGGAAACAGACACAGCGGAGCAAAGGACACCAAAGAGAGGAAGCAGGCCACCTGAGGATAGAGAGTGACCAATTACAAGGTTCTAAGGTCAAGAGGACAGCATTCTCACTCAAGGCCAGCCATGGTAGTCTGTGCAATGATAGAGCCGAAGCACCCTCTGAGGGAGGGTGGGTTGTTTTGAGGCTAACATAATAAACACGATGTCCCGATAAAGGGGGTCAAATGAGTTTTTTGTTTGTTTCCAGTGCATAGAAGAGTTACATTTGCAGTACCCTGTAGCCTTTTAAGGATGCAGTAACTTTACCTCTTGTTTTCTAGACAGACCCAAGTGTAGGCTCTCGAGATGCTCCCTGGGCTGGGAATTCTATAAGCCTGAGTGACCCTGTTTATGTAGCCACAAGCTCTCCCTCTCATGTTCCCACAGAGCTGGTTTCCTAGGATCAACCACATTGAGGACTGTGGCTCTGGGCTGAAGAGCCAGGTTCTCTGCCCCCATGTGATTCTGCTAATCTAACTAGTGAGTGACAGGTTTGCTCCCAACATCAGGGACATTGCCCCACTCTGGGACCTTCCCTAGGGCCTGCTGGGGGTCTTTCCAACGCTTCTAAGGCTGGGGTCAAAGTTTGGTAGACTTTGACCACGGGTAGAGGAATAGGCTATGCATTTCCCTCACTTCACTTATAGACTGCGGGACTTTGAACAAGACAGATTACTTCTAATGTCGTGTTCACCTCTCTAAGTGGCCAGAGGTGCCATAAGGTGGAAGGGGTGGGTGAAACTCCCTTGTCACCCATTGTCAGAGAGGTCACAAGCTGGTGATAGGTTGTGCAGAGTTGTTTTCCTTCTCCACGGATCCCTGCAAACCATGAAGGTGCCCTGGATTTAGTAGGATTCATTCACTGATCAATTGTTTGGTAAGGGGGTGTGTCAACAACATACCCATGACCACCCCTCTCTGCTCTTCTGATATTGGAGAGAAGCACAAAGGTGTTGGCAAATTCAGAGAAGAGAAACAGGCATGAATCAAGATACAGGAATCAGTTGCCGGGGGCGGGGGATGGGGGAGGGAGGCCGTCAATGTGTCCAACACAATGTCACAAGGAGAGTGACTGCCTCTTGGAAGGACAGGGCTGCTCAGCCGCTTCTTGCTGACTTCAGTTATTAAATCTGAGAGTGAAAGGGTCCAGAGATATGGATCCTCTCCTCCCCCTCCTGGGAGAAGGGATCCAGGTCCCTGGAGGAATGCAGTGCTGAGGACAAAGTGGTGCTCCAGGTTCAGGAACACAATCCCAGGAACAGTGACACAATTTCTCTCATCACCTGTGATTCCATTCTCTCTCTGCCAAGGCTTTCCTGTCTCTGTCATTGTCCCAATGTACACAGAAGCCTGTCTTACAAATGCTGAGGAGTAGGACACAGACACCAGCTATATGCATGACACATACATCTGGCTCCTAGCACCTCTATCCTCTATCTTCTTGATTAACAATAAATTCACCCTGTGACTCTACCCTGTCCTACAGTTAGATGATTATCATTCTGGGGATGCCTGAGTGGCTCAGTGGTTGAGTGTCTGCTTTTGTCTCAGGGGGTGATCACAGGACCAGGGATCGAGTCCCACATCGGGCTCCTTGCACCTGATTCTCCCTCTGCCTGTATCTCTGCATCCCTCTCTCTCTGTGTCTCTCTCTCTCATGAGTGATTATCATTCTGGAGAACGCCTTCCCAAACTGCCGCTGGTGCACCTGTGTCTCCATTTTCTATATTGCATCCAACCCTGCTCACCTCACCTGAACTATTGGCGTCACCCTGACTCCTGACCTGGGTTTGGACCACTGAATGTCACTGATCTGCCATGAGTGGTAGGCAGGGTGCAGGACCGGGAGTCAGAAGGACATATGTAACCACCCCTCCAACATGGGATGTCCTCTAAAGTCAGGCTCTGCTCAGCTCCCTCCATATGAGGGTTATATCTTCCTGGTGGGTTCTGAAATGCTTCATTCTTCTATTCATTTCAAGTGTGAAGAAGTCCCCTATACAATTTCAACACTTTCAAGAGAAGGATCAGAAAAACTAGATTAGAGCAAAAACAACCTAGAAGAAGAAACATGAAGAGTTTGGGATGAAAACACTAAAACAATCAGGGGTACATGCGGATGCATTTATCCAGCCCACATCAAATGTGATCTCACTGTGTGCTATGCTGTATTATATGTTGGGGGTATGTTGGCTCTATCCTAAATTTTGTCTGTGGTGATGGCCCATGAGAAGATGCCCGTAGAATGGGTTTTCTTATTCATTCTAGGAGCTCAATGAATAGCATTTTCCTTGGACAGTGGGTCAATGTGTTGGTCAAGTCTCTGGCATCTGAGTTTTGGGAAGTGGAGTTCCAATTACAACCTGTGGGGGTTAAGATCCTGTGGGGACTTAATTAGCTAATCTGGGAACAGAACATGGTACATGCTAAGTGCTCAATTTTGACCTTTTGGACTTACAGTTGTCACCATATATCAACCATCTCTGATAAATATTCTATTCTACATACACTGTCTGGAAAATGTGGGACTAACCAGATTGCCTCTCTGTCTCATCCACAGTAGGAGCCTAAATAGCAAAAATGGTGGTTGACCTTCTTATCCTCCATTTCTCAATCTCCCTTTCCTCTCCTTCCACCATGCTCTCCATTTCCATCTCCTGTCTCTTCTCGCTGCCTCTTCTTCTCAGCCTCCTTCCCCTGTGCCATGGGAGGAAGGTGTCGCCTCTCAGCTCCCCAGTATAAAAATTCTTGTCCACTCTCCTTTCAGGGCATCACATTTCATGGTTTGTGCTCTTTTCTCTGATGGTGGATTGCTGACAAGAGAGCACAATAAGGGACTGTGTCAGGGACAAATCATGTCCTGACTGTTTGGAAATATTTATGAGAGGGGTTATTGTTACACTCCCTGGGCTGCTTGCTCAAGATACTATTCTGATTTCCTACAAGTCAGAAAGTCTAGATAATCGGTTCGTTTCCTTGGCAGGTTGCTGATGGCTTCACGCCAGAGTCCAAGTTTATCTATGGTCAAACACTTGCCCATTTCTGCCTTCTATTCACAATCCACCATTTTGGTCCTTATCTGTAGACCCCTTGTGAATCCCTATGCAATGAACAATGGCCAGCCAAGTGAAAACAAGCAAAGAATGACTCAGCGCTTGTTAGAGCCTGAGCCTCAGCATTAGAAGAGTTTAAACTCACACTAGGGGATAAATGGAAGGCTTCAGTTATGCCATGATGGGAAGCTATTGTATGGAGAGACTATACTGAGCTGTCCAGAAGTGAGGCATCCTATGTGATTATGAGGGTGATTCTTTCTGATTAGTGGTTACTAGGGAGGAAATGGGGCAAGAGATAAGAAAGCTCTCAGTTATACATATGACAAGTGGGACACTGGTTATGGTGTATAATCATGAGTCTGTTGCTAGAGGGTTATAAGGGTTATGGGTAAAAGCCTGAGCCAGTTGGTCCAAAGGTTCTGGTATATAACGTGCAGCAGGTGCCACATAAAATCGCCAAACGTCCTACCCTCTGTCTTATATAGAAGAGTCCTTCTCCCTGGACTGACATCAAGATAATGGGTCGATTCCTGGATTGGCTGTGGGTGAGAAATCTCTCTGAATGAACTATCTGGCTATGACACATCTATACTTTCAATTTTCAAATCCTGGGGACCACCAACCAGGAGAATTCTAGGAAGTTGTTGAGCAGGTGTGACGAGATAGATTATACATTTTAAGACCAAAGACTTCAAGTGCATAGAGAAGAGCAAATATTGCAAGATTAGGATCCTAAAAAGGAGCATATCATTAAGAGAGAGGATAGTGGTGCCTGGTGACTCAGTAGGTTACCCGTCCGATTCAAGATTTTGGCTCAGGTCTTGATCTCAGAGTCGTGGTTTGAGTCCCATATCAGTCTTTGCAGGCAGTCTACATGGGATTCTCTCTCTCTCCTTCTGCCCCTCTCCACACACATAGAGTCCCTACTTCTCTCAAAATATAATAAATACCTATTGAAATCAAAATAGGATAAAAAGCATGAGAGGAAGTAAATTACATATGGATGTTGAGTTAAGGATCTGAGTCTTCACAGTCACCAAAATAATCTTCCTTGTGTAGCAGCATAGGAACGGGGATGGGGCTGCCTTGGGAAAGGATAGGGGACAGTGAAGGGAACAGGAGGATAAACACCAAATAAGATATGAATATGACCAACTGTGCAATCCAATCCCAAGGCAGAATGCTTCTTACTATTTTATCCAAATACCCGACTATTTATGATAGAATAGACCAAAGAGGACCACCTTCTTGGCTCAGTAGGTTAAGTGTATTTAAGTGTATGACTGCAGCTTGGATCATGATCCCAAGATCATGTCAAGCTCCTTGTTCAGTTCGGGGTCTGAATATCCCTCTCCTTCTGCCCCTCTTATACTCCTTTTCTCTCTCTCTGTCAAATAAACAAATGAATAAATTAATGAATATAAATTATTTAAATAAAAGGAGAAAAGAACCAAAAATTGTATTCCTGTACTTGATCTTTTTTTATTTCATCACGCCGACCATTAGTCTACAAATAGCAGGTATAATACAACTGCTCCCAGGAACTCTCTTGAGTTGATTCCATCCTCATTGAAGTTTCCTACCTGAGGATTCTTCATCATCAGTAGTGTCATCCTTGATATTCTCCACTGCCCAATCTTTAGAGACACAAGCATGAGGATGAGGTGAAGAGAGTGGGGCCCATGTTCCTGCTACTCCAGCTGAGACCACTTTGGAAACCACTGTCAACACCTGCTCTTCCTCAGACCTTCCCTGGGGTCTTGGGAGTTAGAGTCCTTCAACAAGACATTGACCACAGTTGCAAACCTTCCTTGAGAGAAAGGATCCCCTTCACCAGGCATTTTCTCATTTCCCCAAGATCATGATAGCTCTTACTTGGACACCAATCCACCTGGGATTCACCTGCGATGGGTAATGGACACCCAGTAGATGGGGTCCATGTGCAGCCACTGTGCCAGACTCCAAGCAGCTGCCCAGGAGAGGCATCCGTGATGATGGACATGATATGTGTTTTTAACATGCTCTCCTGGGCACCAGAAATGTGGTTGGTATGACGAGGGATGGAATGTGTAACTTCATTAACCATAAGAAATTTCAAATATGCAGGCTCATCTGGCTATTGGCTGCCTCCTGGGATAGCTGAGGTTTAGGTTCCAAAAATGAGGAAGCTCTGACCTCCCTGCCCTGGGGGTTCGTGCAGTGGCATTTCCTGGCCTGACATGACTTGAACTCTGGCTCCTATCCATAAGGCAGGCTCTACGTAAGGCCCTGTCATCACTCAGACAGGAAAGTCCACACTCAGGTCCTAGAGGGGTCCAGTAGCGGCTGCTTGTAAGCATATGAGACCATGACCCCATGTGTGGTCATAGTCAGATCAATGAGGCAGAGGGGGGACACCTCAGCGTCTTCAGGAGCTCACCCATCCCTTCCTAATGCAGGCTACAGCCTGAAGAGGTACCTAGTTTACTGGCACAAAAACAGACACATAGATCAATGGAAGAGAATAGAGAACCCAGAAGTGGACCCTGAACTTTATGGTCAACTAATATTCGATAAAGGAGGAAAGACTATCCACTGGAAGAAAGACAGTCTCTTCAATAAATGGTGCTGGGAAAATTGGACATCCACATGCAGAAGAATGAAACTAGACCACTCCCTTGCACCATACACAAAGATAAACTCAAAATGGATGAAAGATCTAAAAGTGAGACAAGATTCCATCAAAATCCTAGAGGAGAACACAGGAAACACCCTTTCGGAACTCGGCCACAGTAACTTCTTGCAAGATACATCCACGAAGGCAAAAGAAACAAAAGCAAAAATGAACTATTGGGACTTCATCAAGATAAGAAGCTTTTGCACAGCAAAGGATACAGTCAACAAAACTAAAAGACAACCTACAGAATGGGAGAAGATATTTGCAAATGACGTATGAGATAAAGGGCTAGTTTCCAAGATCTGTAAAGAACTTATTGAACTCAACACCAAAGAAACAAACAATCCAATCATGAAATGGGCAAAAGACATGAAGAGAAATCTCACAGAGGAAGACATGGACATGGCCAACATGCACATGAGAAAATGCTCTGCATCACTTGCCATGAGGGAAATACAAATCAAAACCGCAATGAGATACCACCTCATACCAGTGAGAATGGGGAAAATTAACCAGGCAGGAAACCACAAATGTTGGAGAGGATGCGGAGAAAAGGGAACCCTCTTACACTGTTGGTGGGAATGTGAACTGGTGCAGCCACTCTGGAAAACTGTGTGGAGGTTTCTCAAAGAGTTAAAAATAGACCTGCTCTACGACCCAGTAATTGCACTGTTGGGGATTTACCCCAAAGATACAGGTGCAATGAGATGCCGGGACACCTGCACCCCGATGTTTCTAGCAGCAATGTCCACAGTAGCCAAAATGTGGAAGGAGCCTCGGTGTCCATTGAAAGATGAATGGATAAAGAAGATGTGGTTTATGTATACAATGGAATATTACTCAGCCATTAGAAACAACAAATACCCACCATTTGCTTCAACGTGGATGGAACTGGAGGGTATTATGCTGAGTGAGGTAAGTCAATTGGAGAAGGACAAACATTATATGTTCTCATTCATTTGGGGAATATAAATAATAGTGAAAGGGAATATAAGGGAAGGGAGAAGAAATGTGTGGGAAATATCAGAAAGGGAGACAGAAGATAGAGACTCCTAACTCTGGGAAACGAACTAGGGGTGGTGGAAGGGGAGGATGGCGGGGGGTAGGGGTGAATGGGTGATGGTCACTGAAGGGGGCACTTGACGGGATGAGCACTGGGTGTTCTTCTGTATGTTGGTAAGTTGAACACCTATAAAAAATTAATTTATTAAAAAAAAACCAGAATGGAAGTGTCGGGGCACCTCGGTGGCTCATTAATAGCTCTCTCTCCCAGTGTCTAAAATAGCCCCCATGAAATGCTCAATAAATGCAGTGTTTAGAAATGAATACATTAATTTCAAAGAAAATTCTCTGGTCTTGAATTTTTATTCTTTTTTTCCCATAATTAGGCTATATGCTGATTAAATAGCCTCTTCATAGAAGCTTTTACTTCCTGGTTACGAAGGGTATAAATCACAGGATTCAACAAAGGAAAGATCACTGTGTGAAAAAGAGAAACCACTTTGTCAGCTGGGAAGGCTCTGAAGGGGCGAGTGTAGATGAAGATGCCGGGCCCAAACATAAGAAATATAACAATGATATGGGTGGTGCATGTGGATACTGCCTTGTTCTTCCCCTCAGAGGAGGACCCATGTACACGGCAGAGGATCACTGCATATGAGGCCAGAAGGCCCAGGAAGCACAAGAGGGTCATCAGACCACTATTGAAGACCATCAGAAGCTCCACCACAAAGGTGTCTGTGCAGGCCAGCTTGATGACCTGCGGCACATCACAGAAGAAGTTATCCAGTCGGTTTGGGCCACAGAAGGGCAAGCGGAGGATGAGGGCCACCTGGATAATGGAGTGGACAAAGCCTCCAAGCCACAGAGCCAATAGCAAGGCATAGCAGGCTCTAGGGTTCATGACAGTTGAATAGTGTAAAGGCCGACAGATGGCGAT
Organism: Vulpes lagopus; assembly: GCF_018345385.1. NCBI lineage: Eukaryota > Metazoa > Chordata > Mammalia > Carnivora > Canidae > Vulpes > Vulpes lagopus. The sequence continues at coordinate 42,765 of NW_024570632.1, read as the reverse complement.
GTAGCGGTCAAAGGCCATCACAACAAGGAGTAATCCTTCCCCTCCTCCAAGGAAGTGCAAGAAAAAGAGCTGAGTGATGCAACCCCTGTAGGAGATTACCTTCTTCTCAGAAAGGAAGTCCACCAGCATCCTGGGAGCCACAATGAAGGAGTAGGATGCATCCAGGAAAGCCAAGTTGCCCAGAAAGAAGTAGAGGGGGGCTGTGAGGCCAGGATCTGTTCTGATGGTGAGGATGATGAGGAAATTTCCAGGGAGGATGATGAAATAGAAGATTAAAACTAGCACAAAGACCAGGAGCTGAATATTTCGAGACTGGGTTAGACCAAGAAGGATGAATTCTTTCACCACCGTACTGTTGTTATTTTCCATCTCCTCCGCCTGCAGTACATCAAGAAGCAGATTTCATTGTTATTACTATTTCTTCCAGCTAGATCCTCACTCTTCTCCAACTAAAAATATTTGACATATCTGGAGGCTCAGTCAGTTAAGTGTCAGACTCTTGATATCGGCTCAGGTCATGATCTCATGGTGGTGAGATTGAGCCCTGAGTCACGCTCCATGCTAGACATGAGCTTAAGATTATCCCTCTGCCTCTCCTGTCCCATCCTTTTCCAAAAAAAAAAAAAAATTGACCTATCTGTCACATCAGCTAAAAATCGTCTCTCAACCCTCTCCAACATCTTAGGTAAACTCCAAACCTTCTGTTAAGATCCAAATTTAAAGCAGGGAACCCAACAAAAATATTGCTTTCATACCACAACTCTTATTCCCATCCAACCATGCACTTCTATAGAATTGTTCTCTACTTTAAGAATTTGGAATCCTGCACCTTGGGATTCCTGCCTTCCTAAGTCATATAAGAAGCTTCCTATTTGAGATACAACATAACTCTATTAAGATCTTTGCATTTTAATGGTTATACTGTGCTTGAGACTTAGCTATTTTCTTGTAATTATACCTTTTTTCATTCAAGTCCATTTTTTTCCTAAGTATTTCCTTTTTTTTCCATTCCTGTGGAGTTCCTCCTTCTTGCCTACTAACTCTCTGCCTTGCCCTCTGTATTCTCTTATTAATTCTTTTATGAACCTCCTCTAGTCTGGTGTCCTTCTATTACCCTGACTCCAAACTGATAATCAGGATTCCAATGATAGCTCTACTTTCCATGTAACTTAGTTACATTCACCTAGTTATATTCCTGGTTAAATACCACTTATGTAGCCCTCCATACCTTGTTCATGCAGCTTAATTAACACTATCTAAATCTCAGTTACTTCTTCTATACTTTCGGTATCCTTAATTCGCTGATGTCCGTTGTAACAGTCAAGGGAGGAGAGCCTTTAGCCTTTCAACAAACAATACACTGCAATACAAAATTTTCCAATATACCATTTTTAAAAATAAGTTATGTCAATGCATAAAATCATAGCATAGAATAGATAGGAGTAACAATAAAGATCCTATTACAGTCTAACAAATTCCTCTCAAAGATAAGAAAACTAAGGTTACTGTGGTTACCTAAGTTTAGAATGAGTTTACTCTTTTTTTATGATTTTTTATTTATTTATTTATTTATTTATTTATTTATTTATTTATTTATGAGAGACACACACATACACACACACAGAGAGGCAGAGACACGGGCAGAGGGAGAAGCAGGCTCCATGCAGGAAGCCCAACATGGGACTCGATCTGGGGTCTCCAGGGTCACGCTCTGGGCTGAAGGGTTAGGGGTTAGGCTAAACTGTTGAGCTGCCCGGGCTGCCCTAGTTTTCTCTTTGGTTCTGATTGACCAGTAGTGGAAGAATGCAAGTGTGTTCTATTTCGTTTAAATAAAGAAATTACTAACTCAGCCTTAATCAGTGGATATTCTTTTTTGTGTACTTAAATAAAAATAATATTGATAGTCTAAAAATCACTCATTTATAGAGCCTAAAATTAGAAGATGAACCTTTCTAAGTTATTGTGGGAAAAATACAGACTTAAGGCACAGGCTATTAAAGTGGGGTATGCTCATTAAAGAAGGGACACATGATGATTCATTGAGGAGTGAACAGAATATAGTATATATGTATATATATATATATAAAACAAGTATATAATTGTGCATATTTGTACATATTGTGTTTTAATTTTATTCTTTTCAAAATACTATTTTTTGATATATATATTGATATAATGGTACTTATAAATAAATTGCATATACTTAAGGTACATGTTAAAAATGTTTTGTCATAGGTATGAAATATTCTTAGAGTTTGAATATTGCTAATCTACAGAAAAATATAATGCAATATATACCAGTATATACCAATATATATGCTCCTCTATACTATTTAACTAAATAGCACAGTTGTTTTTAAGTAAGCTCTGTGGAATATAGGGTACCAAAAAAGGGAAAATATTTGACAGAAAATGCTAATGAGTAAGTAATTAGAATGAAAGACTGGAAGAGAAAAGGGTGATGGAAATAAAGGAGAGAAATAGAAAAGTAAAAACAAAACAAAACAAAACAGTAAGTCTATATAGTTCATTGTTAGGATACATATTTTAGGAAACATTAAAAATATCTGTTTTAAGTATCTCTGGAGCTGAATAGATAATATACAAGTTTCCATGTTTCACTCCAAGCCACAGGTGGAATTTATGAAAGTCATGATTTCACATATTAATCAGTATATATACACAGTATACACATATATACAAATACTAGACACACACACAGGGAAAGTGAGACCTACAGAAAATTTTAACTATGCTACTCAAAACAATCTACACATTCAATCTACACATTCAACATTTTTCACAGAGCTGAAACAAACAATCTTAATTTGTATGTAACCAGAAAAGACCCTGAATAGCCAAAGTAATGTTGAAAAAGAAAACCAAAACTGGAGGCATCACAATTCCGGACTTCAAACTGTATCACAAAGCTGCAGTCATCAAGACAATATGGTACTGACACAAAAATAGACATACAGATCAATGGAACAGAATAGAAAACCCAGAAATGGACCCTCAATTGATCTTCGACAAGCTGAAAAGAATATCCAATGGAAAAAAGACAGTCTCTTCAACAAATGGTGTTGGGAAATTTTGACAGCCATTCTTTTTGTAGAAGAATGAAACTGGACCACTTCTTAACCATACATACACAAAAATAAAATAAAAATGGATGAAAGACCTAAATGTGAGATAGGAATCCACCCAAATCCTAGAGGAGAACCTAGGCAGCAATGTCTTTGGCCTCTGCTGTAACAACTTCTTGCCAGACACACCTCCAAAGGCAAGAGAAACAAAAGCAAAAATGGATTATCAGGACTTCATCAAGATAAAAAGCTTTTATACAACTAGGATCAACAAAACTAAAAGGAACCTACAGAATAGAAGATATTTGCAAACGTCTTATCAGATAAAGGGCTAGTTTCCAAAATATGTGAAGAATTTAAAAACTTAACAACCAAGAAACAAAAAATCCAGTCAAGAAATGGGTGGAAGACATGAACATATGTTTCTTCAAAGAAGACATGCAAATGGCCTACAGACACATGAAAAGAAAACTTTTTTTGTAGCTCTTTAAATTAGCTTCTCTACTCACTTCTTGTTAGCATTTAAGAAGCCATTTGTCTCAACACTCATTCCATCAACTGCCTATAAAAATATATTCAGGAATGTAAGTCAAAGCCCCCTTTTACTTACTTAGTTTTCTTGAATCCTACAAGCTCAATCTGAGTGTATTATTTCATGGTGTTAGTGTTTAATGACATCTCTGAGACGGAGGCTTTCTGAAGGTCTTTATGATTAAGGCTTATTAGCCTCCACTCCACCTATTTCCAGTCTTTCATCTCTGTTTTTTTAACTATTACCTAAACAGATGTTATAACATACTACCTGACACTATCCCCTTCTCATCTATGTATCCTCTCTACCTGTGATTCTGAAATGGTAGCTCACGTAAATCCAGATAATTGTGTATGAGATGATCATTTTTCTAGGTAAAATAAAACAAATTTCTGGGAAAAAAATTTACAGATTATATGGCCTTTTTCAGAATAAAAATATCCGATTTCAGCCAATTCGTGGGAAAAGTGTTGTCAAAAAGAGGCTGAAATGAACATCTAAATCCTCACCACTGTATTTCCAATCTTCCTTGCCTTTCAGCTAATTCATAGATTCTTCTCTCTGTGGCAATGAGGATACAGTAGAGAAGTAGGGAAGGCAAAGGAGAGGGCTGCCTTCATTTTTAGGGTGGAGACACAAACACTACCAGCAAACTGTGCATATCTGGAGTGTAAACTGGTCAGACCAGCCTCTGGAGCCAGGTGTTTAGAGACCCAAGGGCCTTACTTCCCTATCTCTTTGAAACATTCACTCCTTTTCTTCCTTATGTTCTGTCCTCTTTATCTTCCCTTTTATTCATCACCAAGTCTTCATTTTCCTAATTTATTTTTATAAGTTTATGGTTTCTTTTTCCCTTTTAATTTACTGAACTCATTTTCCCCTAATTTTCTTTCCCTATTTACTTTGCTTACCTTAAATCTCACTTTTCTTTAACATTTTCGCTTCTTCCTATCATTTATTCATATTCTTTTCTATCTGAAATTTTTTCACTCTCTGTCCTCTTGTTCATTGCCACTCCACTATAGCCCATGTCTGTCTTGCCATTATATTTTAAAAACAAAACAAAAGCCCTATTTTGGTTCCTTTCAAACAAAAATGAGTGATAAGTACACTTCCCACCATATTCCATTCTTAACAGTTGGTACACAAAATAAATTTATAAGTCAGTCTTCAGTACTAACCATTTTCTCTTGAGTAGTATCCTTCTTATAGTTTACCAAATCTGAATCACTCATTAATTACTCCCCATTCCCTCATATATATTTTTTCCACATATAAGTGAATCTGATAAAAAAGATGCTTTCTCTTTATAAAATAAAGGTAAATCTCTTTAATATCATTCTAAAGAAATGAAAATGTTCAACAAAGTTTCCAAAAATCTGAGTGTAATTTCTGTCAGCATATTGATTGAAGTTTATAAGTTATTTAAGGATAAATCAGTAGTAAGTTTTACATATTAAAAATGTGGATCAAGCTAAAGAACATAATCAAGGATTTAATTGGTACTGATGCTATTGATAAACATATAAAGCACTAAACAAATATATAGGTATTAAGCCAGGAAATTCTTTCATCAGTAAAATGAGATGGTTTAAATTACTTCTAAATTTCCTAACTTTTTAAGCAATGTGATAAGATAGAACTATCCTTACTTTGGAAACCTTTTATGTGATTCTAATGCTTTTGTAGAATGAGTAAGTGTTGGCTCAGCAATTCACTAAATGTATGATCCTGGGAAAGTCACCTAGCTTTGCTTTCAGAAGGTTGTCTTTTCATCTTTCACATAGAGTAACGTGTTGACTCTGTCTGACAGGGATACAAGGATCATGATATATAAGGATGAAGGTAATAATAATAATTTATTTAAGTATGTTTAAACCAAAATGAACTCTGCAAATATGTAGATGTTAAGAGGTAGCTCTACTAAATAGATATATTGCCATGAGATCCTTTGTCAATTGCTCTAGGGTAAACCCTGAGTGATGGTGGCAACAAAAATTGGAGTGATTAATAGAAGAAATTGTGGCGGTGCAGTAAAGCTTTCATGTAAAACTGCCAATGCAGTCAATCATTTGAAATCAAGCTTTTCTAAGTTTTACAACTTTCTCTATCAAAGCTTTGTGTTGTTGAATAATAGAACCATAGGCAAGAGAAGAAACTCTAAAATTTACTGAGTATGGATATTAAGAGATCTGGGCTAATCTGCAAAATCATAAAATCTGTTAAGCTTTTTTTTCTCTGGAGGCTTTAGCCTAACTTTCTGTATCTTTCTCCCTTTCATCCATATTTTATAAGAATAATAAAACATATCATTCATTCTTATGTTCCTTGATTTTAATACCAGATGTCAATTCTGTGAAGGCTCTTGATAATTCTACTTAATTATGATAAGAGAATGAAAGTTTTGTCCACCATTAAAGTAATTCCAAACATCAAGAGCATTAGAGATCTATTAGGGTGGAGGGTAGAAAATGCCACCCTGCTGAATTTAGGTCTTTGCCTCTGCTATTCCTACTGAAACTCTGACCTCTATTCCATTGTATTCCAATGCAGCAGATGAAACAGTAGAATAGCTGTGATATCTTCTCTGTTGTCCTCTCCTTGTTTCTTGTAAATATGAATATTACTCTCATCCTTGGAAATTTGAGTCTCCAGGGGTTTTATGTAATTCTCACAAGTAGCCATCCTTCCTCACAAAGGAACCTTAGGTTTTGAGATCTCCTTTAACACTTTACAATACAATGGAGACTGGAGACTGCTTTGGAGACTGGGACTGCCAGGACCCTACTGAATATTTCCAGAGGGAGCTGTTAGAATGTGAGCTAAATTAGGCATATGGAAATACCAGAGCTTTGGAAGGGATAAATATTTTAAAATATGTCATATAGTGCCACACTGGGTTAATTCTGAATTCTAAAATCAAAGTCCTATTGGTAAATGAGATAATAGAACCCTATCTGGAAGCATATTTATTAGGTCAAAAGTAAATAGAAGATTAAGAAAACTCATTTATACTTATAATAACCACTCAAATGTAAATAAACGATGAAATATTTATACATATATATATATATTTCCATAGATATATATAGATATAGATATATAGATGTCAAGAAAGCAAGCAGGAACAGGATGACAAGGTGAGAAAAGTGAGGTATTTGCCTTAGGCACAAAATTTATCAGGGCACCAAAAACTTTAATAATCAAAATAAGTACCATTTTAATGCGATATTTTAAAAATCACAGTTAATGTGAAAATTGTGAACAGAATAATGAAATTTTTAAATAAAGATACCAAAATTACAGATATTTCCTTTTGTGTGAAATCCCAGTATGGCTCAGCATAACACTCGCTGATCATATCTTTATTTAAAGTTTGGCATTTACTTTCCTCATTGTGGATTTTTAAAAAAGATTTGATTTTTAAAAAAATATTAATTAAAATATTGTTTATCTTTATTACTAAGTTGGGGTTTTTTTGGTCACTCCCTTAGATTTTACACTCAAGGCAAGTGCTTTACTCATTGTCCATATCACCATGATCTGGCCCTGAGAGCAAATCATGTGGCCAAGTCAATAAATGAGTATGTAAACAATATGCAGAGAAAATATAAATAATGCTCATGAAGACTTTGAAGGCATAATCCTTCTTAGAGAGAAGAACCGTTTCCTTAAGGGAAAATGACTTCTCAAATAGGATGTGAAAAGATATATCATGATCTCAGTATTTGTTGTTTATTCACTTTTACTCTGCTCAGCAAAAACAAAAATGAGTAACTTTTTATTGCTTTCATTACAGATTATTATTTTTTTATAAATTTATTTTTTATTGGTGTTCAATTTGACAACATATAGAATAACACCCAGTGCTCATCCCATCAAGTGCCCCCTCAGTGCCTGTCACCCAGTCACCCCCCGCCCACCTCCCCTTCCACCACTCCTAGTTCGTTTCCCAGAATTAGGAGTCTTTCATGTTACAGATTATTTTTTAAAATTTCTTTTTATTGGAGTTCAATTTGCCAACATATAGCATAACACCCAGTGCTCATCCCATCAAGTGCCCTCCTCAGTGCCCATCACACAGTCACCTAAACCCCCTGCACACCTCCCTTTCCACCACCCCTTGTTCGTTTCCCAGAGTTAGGAGTCTTTCATGTTCTGTCTCCCTCTCTGATTTTTCCCACTCATTTTCTTTCCTTTCCCCTTTATTCCCTTTCACTATTTTTTATATTCCCCAAATGAATGAGACCATATAATGTTTGTCCTTCTCTTTCATTACATATTATTAAAATTAATTATGGTTTAGAGCAATTAAATGCAAGTTGGTTCTGTTTTTTACATCTGCTTTTATTCTTTTGTTTTAAAGAGAAATCTGAATTTAGGAGTCACTTCACAGTTGAAATAATGTACTCCTATTTTTGTGAACTATAATTCATAATAAAATATGTATTTGTCCGAATGTATTTTCAGCTTAAAAATACAGTAGAAAAAGTAGAAAAAGGAAAGAGGAAAAAAAGAGGTAAAGAAAAGTTAGATTCTTCTGCATGTGGCTGTCCAATGTTCCCAGCACCATTTATTAAAATGACTGTCCATGGTGGAAGGGGAGGAGGGCGGGGGGTGGGGGTGAATGGGTGACGGGCACTGAGGGGGACACTTGATGGGAGGAGCACTGGGTGTTATTCTGTATGTTGGTAAATTGAACACCAATAAAAATTATTAAAAAATAATAATAAAATAAAATAAAATGACTGTCCTTTTCCCAGTAGATAGTCTTTCCTGCTTTGTTGAATATTAGTTGACCATAGAATGAGGGTCCACTTCTGGATTCTCTATTCTGTTCCATTGATCTATGTGTCTGTTTTTGTGCCAGGACCACACTGTCTTGATGATCACATCTTTGTAGTACAACCTGAAATCCGGCATTGTGATGACCCCAGCTCTGGTTTCTTTTTTAATATTCCGCTGGCTATTCAGGGTCTTTTCTGATTCCACACAAATCTTAAGATGATTTGTTCCAACTCTCTGAAGAAAGTCCATGGTATTTTGATAGGGATTGCATTAAATGTGTAAATTGCCCTGGGTAACACAGACATTTTCACAATATTAATTCTTCCATTCCGTGAGTGTAGAATATTTTTCCATCTCATTGTGACTTCCTCAATTTCTTTCAGAAGTGTTCTGTAGTTTTTAGGGTATAGATCATTTACCTCTTTGGTTAGGTTTATTCCTAGGTATCTTATGCTTTTGTGTGCAATTGTAAATGTGATTGACTCCTTAATTTCTCTTTCTTCAGTCTCATTGTCAGTGTATAGAAATGCCACTGATTTCTGGGCATTGATTTTTGTATCCTGCCACACTGCCAAAATGCTGTATGAGTTCTAGCAACCTTGGGGTGGAGTCTTTTGGGTTTTCTATGTACAGTATCTTGTCATCTGTAAAGAGGGAGAGTTTGGCTTCTTCTTTTCCAGTTTGAATGCCTTTTATTTCTTTTTGCTGTCTTATTGCTGAGGCTCGGACTTCTAGGACTGTGTTGAATAGCAGTGGTGAGAGTGGACATCCCTGTCATGTTCCTGATCTTAGGGGAAAGACTCTCAGTATTCCTCCATTGAGAATGATATTTGCTGTGGGCTCTTTGTAGATCGCTTTTAAGATGCTGAGGAATATTCTCTCTATCCCTACACTCTTAAGAGTTTTGATTAAATGGATGCTGTATTTTGTCAAATGCTTGTTCTGCATCTATTGAGAAGGTCATATGGTTTTTGTTTTTTCTGTTGATGTGATTTTTCATGTTGATTGTTTTACAAGTGTTGAACCAGCCTTGCATCCCAGGGATAAATTCCACTTGGTCATGGTGAATAATCTTCTTAATGTACTGTTGGATCCTATTGGCTAGTATCTTGTTTAGAATTTTTGCATCTGCGTTCATCAGGGATATTGGTCTCTAATTCACCCTTCTGGTAGGGTCTTTGGTTTTGGAATAAAGGTGATGCTGGCCTCACAAAACGAATTTGGAAGTATTTCCTCCCTTTCTATCCTTCAGAACAGCTTTAGTAGAATAGGTATGATTTCTTCTTTAAACATTTGATAGAATTCTCCTGGGAAGCCATCTGGTCCTGGACTTTTGTGTCTTGGGAGGTTTTTGATGGCTGCTTCAATTTATTGGCCTGTTATTGGCCTGTTCAGGGAAAATTGAACAGCCACGTGCAGAAGAATGGAACTAGACCATTCTCTTACACCAGACACAGAGATAAACTCAAAATGGATGAAAGATCTAAATGGGAGAGAAGAATCCATCAAGACCCTAGAGGAGTACACAAGCAACTCCCTTTTTGAACTTGGCCACAGCAACTTCTTGCAAGATACATCTATGAAAGCAAGGGAAACAAAAGCAAAAATGAACTATTGGGACTTAAGATAAAAAGCTGCACAGCAAAAGAAACAGTCAACAGGACTAAAAGACAACCTACAGAATGGGAGAAGGTATTTGCAAATGACGTATCAGATAAAGGGCTAGTGTCCAAAATCTATAAAGAACTTATTAAACTCAACACCCAAGAAACAAATAATCCAATCATGAAATGGGCAAAAGACATGAACAGAAATTTCAGAGGAAGACATAGACATGGCCAACAAGCACATGAGAAAATGCTCTGCATCCCTTGCCATCAAGGAAATACAAATCAAAACCACAATTAGATACCCAATGGTCATGCCAGTGAGAATGGGGAAAATTAACAAGGCAGGAAACATCAAATGTTGGAAAGGATGTGGAGAAAGGGGAACCCTCTTGCACTGTTGGTGGGAATGTGAACTGGTGCAGCCACTCTGGAAAACTGTGTGGAGGTTCCTCAAAGAGTTAAAAATAGATCTGCCCTATGACCCTGCAATTGCACTGCTGGGGATTTACCCCAAGATACAGAGGCAGTGAAAAGCTGAGACACTTGCCCCCCAATGTTTATAGCAGCAATGTCCACAATAGCCAAACTGTGGAAGGAGCCCTAGTGTCCACTGAAAGATGAATGGATAAAAAGATGTGGTCTATAAAGATTTTTTTGTTTATTCATTTATGAGAGAGAGAGAGAGAGAGAGAGGCAGAGGGAGAAGAAGGCTCCATGCAGGAGCCTGATGTGGGACTCAATCTCTGGTCTCCAGGATCATTCCCTGGGCCAAAGGCAGGGGCCAAACTGCTGAGCCACCCCGGGATCCCCAGATGTGGTCTATATATACAAGGGAATACTACTCAGCCATTAGAAAGGATGAATACTCACCATTTGCTTCGATGTGGATGGAACTGGAGGGTATTATGGTGAGTGAAGTAAGTCAATCAGAGAAGGAGAAACATTATATGGTTTCACTCATACAGAGAATATATAAAATAATGAAAGGGATTATAGGGGAAAGGAGAAAATGAGTGGGAAAAATCAGACAGGATGACAGAACAAGAGAGACTCCTAACTCAGGGAGGCAAATAAGGGGTAGTGGAAGAGGAGGTGGGCAGGGGGATGGGGTGACTGGGTGACAGGCAGTGAGGGGAATACTGGACAGGAGAAGCACTGGGTGCTATACTCTATGTTGGCAAATAGAACTCTAATAAAAAAATACACACACACACACACACACACACAAAAGAAAGCTAGAATGATCAAAATATAGAACAAGAAAACATAAAGGAGACACAAATGGAAAGTCAATTATATATATATATAATTATATGTATATATATATATATATATATATATATATATATATATATATATAAACATATGTGGAGTATTAGCCCTGTCTTGAACTAGGTTAGTGTCCTGCCACAAAAGACCCTTAAAAATAGGATATTTTTCTGTAATTAGGAGCATAATCTGAGACTTTCTCACTTTTTAATATTTACCCCAATACGTAAGATAAAATTAATCAGAAGATTTAAACTAGCTCAGAGTAGAGGCTTTTTAACCCAGCTGAGAAATATTTATCATGTTAGACAGACTTACAATTTGAGGAAAAAAACAAACAAATGATTAAAATGATTTTCAAAAGTTGTAACCTCAGGTTGACTTAAGATTTGTATAGCTAATTTACTGATCCAAAAGCATACACATAAAAATAACTCATTACAGCGAAAATATTACCTGATAGTAAAAAGCTAAGGATATAGTACTGGCTTCAATCTATAACATTCCATGGCTTTGAAAAATAACACCACTTTTCTCAGACTGTTTCCCCACCTATAGATGGGGTATTTTTATTTTTTGTTTTGTTTTGTTTTTGTTTAACAATGATTTATTTGAGAGAAAGCATGACCAGGAGGGGTGAGGGAGAAGGACAGAGAATCTCAAGTAGACTCTGCACTGAGCACCATACATGGGGATCCATCTTATGACCCTGAGATCACAATCTGAGCTGAAACCAAGGGTCAGACACTCAACTGACTGTATCACCCAGGGGCCTGGGGTATTTTTGTTTTTGTTTTTTTAAATATTAAGATAATGAATAATTTATCTCTATTACTGAGTTTTCTTGACACTCCCTTAGATTCTGTACACAATTCAACAATCACTTACTGTCTACCATGAGCCAGGTAGTATTTTAAGTGTCCCTGCAATGCAATGCAGTACAGACAAGACAAACAACATCCCTTGTTCTTTGAGATTTTACATTCTAATACAGGGACACAGACAATAAGCAAGAAGGAAAGAGAACATGAGATACTAATGAAAATATAACACTCTGTTGGAGAAATCTTGCGAAAAATACTGCTATTTTAGATAGCAGTATTGGTCAGGGATGGTCTTTTGTGGCAGTTTCATAAAATGAGATATCAAGGTCTCAAAGAAAACAAGCTAGAGAGAAGTCATCGAAAAGAAAGATCTGGTGTTCTGAGGAACAGAAAACAGGCCAGGGTGCCCAGAGAGTAAAAAATTTATATACAGAGAAAATTCCTTCCTACCTTTGTCCTATACCCATATATTCCACACACAATTCCTGATAAGAAACAGCTATGATTCTTTGTGTATCTTCCCAAAAGCATTATACATACATAAGTAAATGGATTGTACATTATTTTCTCCCTATTAATAAACAAATGTGATAAATATCCCAAAATAAAGGAATATTCAAATAAATTTTAATAACAGCATAAAAGTCAATACTTCTTTCATAGGTATTTAAAATATTATATATATAAAATATGTAAACCTATAATACTTATGCTCTTGTATAAGATAGATTCCAGAATATTTTTTAAAGTTTATACATGCTGAAAAATGTAGAAAATATATTCCAAAATTTTATATACATTCTCTGACTTTTTTCCTATTGTGTATATGTATCTCAACAACTCCTTTATACCACAACCATTTAAAAAAAATTTATTAACACCAGATTATGTAAAACTCTATAATGTCTACTTCAAAATTTCCCATTTTGCTTTTTACAATAATAAAAAAGTATTCAATTACTCATTCTCTTCTTACCAACCATACTGAAATCTACCAGAGAAAGTCATTGTGCCAAGAGACCAAATACAGAAATTAATAAGACAAACACTAACTTCAAGAAAGGCAGAAAATTGTGAATACAAATAAAATTTAAATAATTGTGAGATGCTTAAAAAAGAACTATATTTAGAGTATTATAAGAAAAAACAGAAGCGAACATAGTGTGGAGTGTTAGAAATATTTCAAGATGGAAGAAACGTTATGGCTGAGTCTTGTTTGAAATATTCACTAGAAAATGGTAAGAGGAGACCACAGGAAGTGCAAAGGTATCAAAGAATCCAAACTATGCATGTGCAGAAATAGTAACAGGCAAGATTGGAAAAATAAGGTAATTGTTAAGAGTAGTTGTACTTGATTAAGTTTACAATTCTGCAAAAGAAAATTCAGGAAATACCATGAGACTACTGTTGCTACACTAAATTTAAGGGATCTATCTTTCTGACTTGATAAAATTTACAACTTCTCAGTATATGGTTTACATATCATGTACATATATCATCAGAATAAATTCATTTTTCAAAAGCATACTCTTACATTTAAAATTCAGAATTTATTATGACATTCAACATGGCAAGTCTTAATCTGATAGATTTTATTCTATGATATAAAACAAATTTCAACACATTTTTAAAATTGAAGTCATATCAAATATGTTCTTAGACCACAATGAAATTAAACTGGAAGTATATTAAGTTAATTTCCAAATATTACAGGAAAAAAACCACTCTAAATAACCCATGAATAAGAAGATCAAAGTAGAGATTAGAAATATTTTTAATTGAATGAAAATGAGAACACAATTTAAAAACATATGCAAGATGTAGATAAAGCAGTGTTTAGAGGGAAATGTGTAGCATCAATTGAATGTATTTAAAGAGTATAACAAAGGGTTTAAATCAATAACCTAATCTTCCACTTTAGAAAAAGAATGGTAAATTAAATCCAAAGAAAGAAGGAATGGAATAACATAAATCCAAGAAGAAATATTAAGAAACAGAAAAGCAATAGAGAAAAATAAATAAGAACAAAAAGCTAATTCTTTGTAAAGAATAAGAAAATTTATAAAACTTTAGCCAGACTAATCAAGAAAAAAATACAAAAATATCAATATCAGGAATTAAAGAGGGGCAATAACTATAGATAATACAAAAATTAAAAGAATATTAAGGAAACATTATGAGCAACTTATGCCAGTGAACCTGATAACTTAATTGAGCACACAAAATTCTAAAGACATTACCTACAAAAGCTAACTCTAGAAGAAGTACACTGAATAGCTGTGTATCTATTAAATAAATTCAATTTGTACTTAAAAATTTCCCATGAAAAAAACTTCAGACCTAGATGGATCCTGCAGTGAAATCTACCAAACATTTATTGAAGAAATGATACTAATTTTACACAGACTCTAAAAAAAACAGTATGAAAGGGAAGATATTTTCTAATATCCTCTAATTTCTTCTTGTACACATTCAGTTATTTAAGTTTCTGGCTTTAAAAAAAGTCTTAATTTGCAAGTATATGCAGTTTTTTTTTCTTAATTATTTCAAATTCAACTCCATCGTGGTCAGAAAATATACTGGTCTATCTTGACGAATGCTTCATTGCACCCAAAAAGAATGTGTGTTCTTCATTTTTGGGTACAATACTCTATAAATAGCAACTAGGTTAAGTTTGTTTCTTGTCGTTTGACTCTTCTATACCCTTACTGATTTTTTTAAATCACATATTCTACCAATTTTCAAAAAAAGTTATTAAACTCTCAATCTATGATTTTGGATTCTCCATTTCTTTATTTAGATATGTCTGTGTTCATGCATAAATTGTTGTTACTAGCGGATTCACATTTATTGTTATGTCTTGATGAATTGACACTTTTATCACTATAAAATTATTTTATAAAGACCTAGTGGTCCTTGGAATTTACTTTGTTATTAATACAACTATACCAAAAAATGGTTACTGTTTGCATGGTAGAAAAGATACATAATTAAGAGAGAGAAAGGGGGACAGAGAGAGGTTGTTTATTATAATGAATTGGTTTGTGTGATTATGGAAGTGGAGAAGTCCTACAATCTGCCATCTGTGAAATAAAAACCCAGGAAAGACAGTTCTGTCATTCAGTCCAAGTTTAAAGGCCTGAGAACCAGGGGAGCTGATAAATTCCAGTCCAATGTCTAGAAGAGACAAAGTGAAATATACCAGCTCAATCAGTGAAGAAAGCAAGCAAGCAATCCCCACCCCCCCCCCCCCATTCAGGCCCATCAATGGGTTGAATGACACCTACCCACGATGGAAGGGCAATCGACTAAGTACACCAATTTGAATACTAGTTCCATATTAACACTCTCACAGACACACCAGAAATAATGTTTAATCTGGAGACCCCATGGCCAGTTGACATATAAAATTAAATATAACATATGGCATATCATCCTCTATGCTTATGCTTGAAACATATCTTTGTATTTAAGAACTGATATAAATAATATATACTTGAATCTTGCTCTTTTATACAGTCTGAAAATCTTTCTTAAATCACATACATGGTCCATTTATATTTAATATTTTTTAAAGATTTTATTTATTTAACAGAAAGAGAGCACAAGTAAGGGGAGTAGCAGAAGGAGAGGGAGAGGCAGGCTCTATGCTGAGCAGGAAGCCTGATGTGGGGCTGGATCCCAGGAACCTGGGATCAGGATCATTACCCGAGCTGAAGGCAGATGCTTAAACAACTGAGCCACCCAGGTGCCCCCATTTACATTTAGTATTATTGTTGATATTTGAGTTAATTGTATTTGTCCCATTCTTCATTCCTTTGCATTTCTTTCCTTCCTTCTTTTGGATTGAATATTTTTTAACATTCCACTTTCTCTCCTGTAAAGACTATCTAATTAAGTGTCCTTGTATTATTTTTGTATGACTGGATGCTCTAGTGATTATAATACTCATCTATAGCATACTGGTCACTACAAATTGTTATTCAAGGATACTTCATGAAGAGTATTTTACAAAAATAAATAAATAAATAATTCTTTTAGCCCCCTTTAAGTCCTCTCTGCTATTGTTGTAGTATATTTTACTTCAAAATACATTATAAACCCCGATAGTATTTTATTATTTCTTAGGTGGCTAATGATAAAGTAAATAATACAACTTAAAAAATAGACTTTTTGACTTATTTCACTCAGCATAATACCCTCCAGTTCCATCCACGTTGAAGCAAATGGTGGTTATTTGTCATTTCTAATGGCTGAGTAATATTCCATTATCAATTGGAGAAGGACAAACATTATATGTTCTCATTCATTTGGGGAATATAAATAATAGTGAAAGGGAATAGAAGGGAGAAGAAATGGGTAGGAAATATCAGAAAGGGAGACAGAACATGAAAGACTCCTAACTCTGGGAAACAAAGTAGGGGTGGTGGAAGGGGAGGAGGGCAGTGGGGTGGGGGTGATGGGTGACGGGCACTGAGGGGGGCACTTGTCGGGATGAGCACTGGGTGTTATTCTGTATGTTGGCAAATTGAACACCAATAAAAAATAAATTTATTATTAAAAAAATAAATAAAAAATAAAAAAACAAAATAAAAAATAGACTTTTGTCATATTTACATACTTCTTTACCATTTCCAGATCTTCTCATTCTTCCTTATTAATTCAGGTTTCCATCTGACATATTTTCTCTTGATATGAAGAATTTTCTTTAGCGTGACTTTTTGTATAGGTCTGCTGGCAAGAAATTGTCTCTCATCTTTTATGAATATTAAGGTGCCTGTTGTATCTTTCTTCTTGAAGTTTATTTTCACTAGATATGGAATTCTAGTTTGACAGTTTGTTTTTCTTCTTTAAGAAGAACTTTAAAAATTGCATTTCACTGACATGGTATCCATTGTTTCTGATAAACAGTCAACCACCATTCTTGTCACTCCTTGGATCTGTCTTTTTCCCTCTACTGCTTTTAAGATTTTCTTTCCAGGAGTGCCTGGGTGGCTCAGTCAGTTAAGCGTCTGACTCTTTTTTTTAAAATTTTTTTATAAGCTTTTATTTCAGTGATCAAAAGAATGCAGTAAATGGAATCTATACTGATTACCATTAGGCATGCACCTCTACCTGAAACTGCTGTTAGCTTTTGACTGGCCTAAATCTTTATAACTTATTTAGGCACATCTTTGAATTTTTTGGACCCTGATATATAGGGTTAGTAAGCTTCTTCCTTGTGGCAGTTTAGTACTGAGAATTATGCTCACTGGCTAGATTCCTTTATATCTAAAGTTCTCTAGACACTCAGGCTACCTGTACTACCTTGAGACCATACCTTATACATTAAAGTAAATCACAGCATAAGGGAAGGAGATAATCTAGAGAGCTGAGTGTATTGTATTAACATCCCATAGATTTCTTTCCAGCACTGATAGTCAAAACACTAGATAAAGAGGCCTATAGTTAAGTACCAAATTACTTTTCTCCACCTGCTAGCCTTTCTGAGAGACACAAAGATGTATCAATCTCCCCAGAAATCTGAAATGAATCCACACAAATGACAGATTTTACTTTATGTGGTCCCACTATCAAATTAGAGAAAGCAGTTCCACTATCAAAATTATAGGGAGCAGTTTATGGGACTTTGAGAAAGCATAGTCCCATATACAGTAATATGCATCTAGTAGTTTTCCCATTCATCTGTCAATTGTTTTCACAAGATTAGCATTAAAAAAACACAATTAAATACATATATGACCCTCAACCCCCCCCCAAAAATTGGTCTTTGTTCATTCTCAGATGACAGGATGTTCCAAGAGTGACAAAGGTGGGAGCCAATCCCCCCCATAACCTTTTTCTTCAACTATCCCATCAACCGTTCTTCATTTCTTGAACTACCTTCCTTTTCCAAAGAGGTAATGCTGAGATCAGTCAGAAAAGCTTTCTGAGAAAACTGGCTTGGATTTCTGGGTCTGTTCCAGTCGATTCAAGATGAATTGTCAAGTCAATTCAGATATTTTTGTTACCCTGATGATTCAACTCCATAGACATTAATACCCAAACACTGCAATAATCGCAGAGAATGTACAAATCCCCCTGATTTTCATTTCTTCCTCCACTGTCTGTCACTTTTCTGAGCACATTACTGATACAGATGTCAGTTGAGGTTGGGAGAGAAATTTATAAAAGTGAGCAATTTATTTTTGTGTTTGGGGCTTTTTTAGATTCCAGTCTGTCCACAGTTTAGAGCTTCATTCTTGTCTCTACCAAATATCTCAATCTATGGTAGGATCACTCCTCCATGTGCCCATATCCAGACCAGTAACCTGCTACAGATATAAAAAAAAAGAAAATTTTATTCCTCTCTGGAGCTCAGTAATAAGATTTCTTTTGCTTCTTTGCTCTTTAGAAGTCTCATAGAAAAGTATAATTTTTGTTTTGCACTTTTCTGTTGTTTATTATACATGAGCAACATTCTTCTACAAGCTAACCACCATCAGTACTCTGTAGTCTCATGATTTGTTTTTGAGAATATGCTTATGTTTATAAATTTTTTCATTTTCCCCTTTGTTAATTAACTATAGTTTCTTTATTATTTTTTATAATAATTTTTTTTATTGGTGTTCAATTTGCCAACATACAGAATAACACCCAGTGCTCATCCCGTCAAGTGCCCCCCTCAGTGCTCATCACCCATTCACCCCACCCCCCACTCTCCTCCCCTTCCACCACCCCTAGTTCATTTCCCAGAGTCAGGAGTCTTTCTGTTCTGTCTCCCTTTCTGATATTTCCCACACACTTCTTCTCCATTCCCTTCTATTCCCTTTCACTATTATTTATATTCCCCAAGTGAATGAGAACATATAACAATGGAATATTACTCAGCCATTAGAAATGACAAATGCCCACCATTTGCTTCAACGTGGATGGAACTGGAGGGTATTATGCTGAGTGAAGTAAGTCAATCGGAGAAGGACAAACATTAACTATAGTTTCAATTGCTCATTTCTATTTTCCCTTGGGTATGTAACTGTTTCATATTAATTTATTCAAGTTCCTTGTGTATTAAGTAAATTAATATTTTATCATTTATATTAATTTTTAGTTAATAGCTGGGGTTTTTTAATGCATGGATGCTCCCTTGTACCATCTGGAGTAGGGAGGTATTCAGTTCAATTTCCATGCAAGCCTCTATAATTGTGGCGAAAATCTGCACATCCATAATGTGGCAGACAGATTTTCATCATACTTTATCTTTTGCCTACAAATATATTTTTAGCATGTCAAATGTAACTATTTTTCTTTTTATTTCCTATTTTTACATGATACTTCACTGATCTTTGTAGATTGTAAAACTGTACCTACATTTTATCACTATTTTTGGCTTTATTTTATTCTGTTTTCCAATAAAGCTGACAGGTTCTTCTAGGATCTTTGCATCTAGGGTTCCAAATTCTAAGTATCAAATGTACTCCTGTAAAACTTGAATTTAGAAAAAAATAATTGGAGAGAGCAGCAGTAACACTAAAGGTATTCTATATCATCCTCCCATTCCCAGACCATGGCTTGTTGATATCGGCCTTCAGTCAGAAACTGGCAAAATGACTTCTTGTTTCCCCACTCTCCTGATTATTGCAGCAATAGATCACTTGGCAGGTTATTTTTATACTGTTTTCTGGCAATCATGTCTGAAAGCCTAGCATAGAAAATAATCTTCTATACCTTAAAAGATTTTGCAAGTACCTAATTTCTAACATTAAACCCCATTATATTTAAAATAACTAATTTATGTAATCTCTAATAGAATCTATACTACCAAATAACTGATTATCATCATGAGTGAAATCAACTGAAGGCAAGGTTTAACATACAAGGAAGATTTGTAAACACCCATTAGTAATAATCATGAAGCTCTGCAAAAAAATCAAATGAAGTAATTTCACAACATTTTTCTATAAAGCCAATTATCTTCTTTTCTTACCCATTTGACAAATTTGGGGGTGAGGAATAAATAAATATATGTGCATTAGGGAGAGAGAATAATATTAGAGGCATCAAAACAAGTCTACAGAATTACATTTGGCTCTTAATAGTGTTTTGCAGTTTATTGATCTCTGGCCAGAATCCTGACATTGCTCTAAACCATAGAAGAAACAGTTGTGAATGAGTGAGACTCTCTTGCTTAAAATATTAACAAACATTCTTATAGCAATTAGAATAAAGCTCTTTATCTAAGCCTAACACACCTTAGTGATTTGAATCTTACCATAATATAAATTTATCCCCTAAATCTCTCACAATTATTCATCATACTCCAGCTGAGAAATGGATGTTTATTTTATAATCTTTAAACATATCAAGTTTATGTCTTAATTATGCATAACTCTACCTCATTGCCTACAACAGTACCTGACAAATGAGAGGTACTCAGTGAAGAACAGTATTTGTTAAGTGAATGTATTATTTACAGTAAGAATTCTCTCTCTTGACTTCCTATTATTAAATCTTTCAGCAGACCACATGCCGACTCAATAACCTCCTCATGGAAGTTTTCACTTCCTGGTTGCGAAGGGTATAAATCACAGGATTCAACAAAGGAAAGATCACTGTGTGAAAGAAGGAAACTACCTTGTCAGCTGGTAAAGCCCTGAAGGGGCGAGTGTAGATGAAGATGGCAGGCCCAAACATGAGAAGTATGATCATGACATGAGTGGTACACGTGGACAGTGCTTTGCTCTTCCCTTCACAAGCAGACCCATGTACATGGCAGAGGATGACTGCATAGGAAGACAAGAGCCCCAAGAAGCACAGGAGAGTGAGCAGACCACTATTGAAGACCATCAGAAGCTCCACCACAAAGGTATCTGTGCAGGCCAGCTTGATGACCTGCGGCACATCACAGAAGAAGTTATCCAGTCGGTTTGGGCCACAGAAGGGCAAGCGGAGGATGAGGGCCACCTGGATAATGGAGTGGACAAAGCCTCCAAGCCACAGAGCCAATAGCAAGGCATAGCAGGCTCTAGGGTTCATGACAGTTGAATAGTGTAAAGGCCGACAGATGGCGATGTAGCGGTCAAAGGCCATCACAACAAGGAGTAATCCTTCCCCTCCTCCAAGGAAGTGCAAGAAAAAGAGCTGAGTGATGCAACCCCTGTAGGAGATTACCTTCTTCTCAGAAAGGAAGTCCACCAGCATCCTGGGAGCCACAATGAAGGAGTAGGATGCATCCAGGAAAGCCAAGTTGCCCAGAAAGAAGTAGAGGGGGGCTGTGAGGCCAGGATCTGTTCTGATGGTGAGGATGATGAGGAAATTTCCAGGGAGGATGATGAAATAGAAGATTAAAACTAGCACAAAGACCAGGAGCTGAATATTTCGAGACTGGGTTAGACCAAGAAGGATGAATTCTTTCACCACTGTGCTATTTTCTGCCTCCATCTCCTCTGCCTAAAGAATATCAGAGGTAGATAATTTAATTTCATTTCTTGCATGTAGCTCATAGTTCTAAAACTAAACGCAGCATATGTCACATCTGTTACACCATCACTTCCCCATCACCTAAGAAATCTTTTCTAATCATTCTTCTTCTACATTTCATATCTACCAACACCCTGGTTTGCAGCCACCCTCTTCTGCTTCTTCCTGTGCTTCTATTTCACTGTTCTCCCACATGGGACTCTGGAATGTCCCTGCCCTGGACTTGTTTATGATTTGCATGATGCATAAGAAAAGGTCAGTGATTGAGAAAAAACTTAACCTCTGTTATCAAGTTCTTCAGGTTTGTATTTGAATGGGAGTAGAGCTGGAGACTTCCAGCACAGAGGAATGACAGAGTTTTTTAAGGTAACAGAAATTTTGCATATCTTGACTGTAATGGTTACAAGTGTTCATTCTATCACCAAAACTTACTAAACTATACAAAAGTTGGTACATTTAATTTATGCAAATTATAACTTAGTTATGCTGAAGTAAGAAGTTAAAAAAAAACTATTTACTTGAAATATTTCCTTTTCCTGTATATAATATCAACTCATTCACATGATCTAAAAAAAAAATTCCTGGTTACTCTGGAGAAAAGAGATCTGAGATTTATCTGTACAATGGCCTCTAAACTGGGAATGTGGTTGCCCAACACATATGATAATTTATTGGTATGAAAATAATAATGGAATTTATATTCATGTTTTTATATCCCATTCCTTGAAGTTCTATTTTTGAAAATTTTATACTTTATGTAGAGTCATGGTATAATTGAACATAAAATATACAAATAAAATATAGATGTTGCTTGTGCATATTCAAAATGGTTCATTACTGAAATGAAAAAATTTAAAAGCTTGAAAACATTTGAATTAGAGAAAAATGCTAGTGATTTAAAATAATATTTCACAGGGGTTCCTGGGTGGCACAGTCAGTTAAGTGTTTGACTCTTGGTTTCTGCTCAGGAAGTGATCTTGGAGTTTTGAGATCCAGCCCCACATCAGACTCTGTGAATAACAGTCTTCTTGAGATTCTCTCTCCTTCTCTCCCTCTGCCCCTCCAGCTCATGGTCGCTTGCTCTATCAAATCTTTAAAAAGAACAAAAGAACAACCAAAAAACCCCAATTTTAAAAACCCCAAAGCATATTTCACATGCTTTCAGTTGCATAGTACAGTTGTTATTATTTTTTTAATTTTATTTATTTATTCATTCATTAGAGACACAAAGAAGCAGAGGCAAAGGCAGAGGGAGAAGCAGACTCCTGTCGGGGAGCCTGATGGAGGACTCAATCCCAGGACTCTGGAATCATGACGTGAGCCAAAGGCAGATGGTCAACCACTGACCAACCCAGGTGCCCCTGTACACTTGTTTTTAAATAGTGTTGTGGAATATGGAGTGTAGAGAGGAGAGCAAAAAGAGTCCACTAACTAAATGTAAGATGAGATGGAATTAAAGAGGGAAAGAAGGAAGAGAAAAGCAATAAAGTTCCAAATTGAGAAACCAAAGGAAATTTTTACAAATGGCACATCTATTCAAAACATCAAAATAGCTGCTTTTTGTATGTCTAAACCTAGATAGAATAATTGGTAGCAGAGGTTTCCATGTATAGTCTAAATAGGAAGTTATAAAAGAGGTACTTTACATCACAAAGGCACATATATGCATGTGTGCATGCGCGCGCACACACACACACACACACACACACGCAGTTTCCTAAGCAAAATTGAAGCACAGAAATTTATAATGGCATCACCCAAATCAGTTCTCCCTTCCTTCCTCCCTCCATCCTTCCCTCCCTGTTCTGCTTCAATATTTGTCTTTCTTTCTGTTCATAAAACCTGCTGTTAGAAAAATGAATCAGGGATCTTTCTATATTAACTCCTAAGTAGTGTGCATCTTTCACACTATTATACAGTGCTTATTTCATAGTCTTTCAACATTGATGCTATCTTTAATAGATAGAATAAAACTTTAAGCAGCTCTAAAGTTAGAGCTGCAGGCTCTTCCACTATATTCTGTGTTTTATTTCCTATCATAAACTTCCGTTCTTCTATTAGCCCTTTAACAGATGGGATTCATTACCATCTAACATCCCTCACTTCTCTCAATTAATATGTGGTATATAAATTTACCATCAAGTATTAACATCCCCAAGACTATTGGTATTTTTTTTTTAAAAAAAGGCTTTGCATATCCCCTAAAAAGTAATTTTAAACATCAGGAAGAACTAGAGCTATATTTTTGAGAACAGATAAAATGTGTTGCTGTATCACTAAATTAACACCTCATATATTAGTCTCTTTCTACTATAATTTTGACCATTGCAGACCACGACAGCAAATGCCCCATCTGAAGAATTGTAATATGTTTCCATTTATTCCTTCTTTCTATTCTCCACAAATATGAAGACAAAAACATTTACTTCTCTAGCAATCCAATACTACTCTCACACAGCAGACATTACCACATAATGGAACAATTACTGATTATTCCTACCTCTGTTCTTAAATATCTCTTCTCACAGAGGAGCCTCTTACACTTTGAGATACACAGCCAATTTATGATGCAATGGAGAGTGTACTTTGGGAATTTGAAAGCTAACAAAGGCATAGAATGCTTTCAATGGGAATTATTAGAATGCCAACAAGATATAATCAGAGATTATACTTGAGATCTGTTATGTACAAACATTCAAATACAAATCAGTTAAACAGATACTGTATCACTTCTGGGACTTAAAATCAACATTCCATCAGTGACAGAGATAATGCAATGGCCAACATATTTATTAGGTCTCAGTGATAGAAAGTCACAGGAAATTATATTTTATACTGCAATTCAAAAAGAGAAAAATAGTGTAATTGAGAGTAAATCATTGCAATACATAGGAAAAAATATTGTAGGAAAAAATATTGTGGTCATGTAGGTGGTAAATACATTAGATTCATCATTATTTCTGGTAACAAGAAGATAGGCAAAGACAAAATAAATGATACTCGTAAAGTCTCCTTTACATAGTCCTTCCATGTAAAGAGAGGATGTTCTCCAACTAGGTCCTGTTATACCCTTGGTATTTGTTGTTTTCATTTTAGACATAATTGCCTCCTATGCCCTGCTAAAACAATAATGAAGAACTATTTCTTTTTCAACTAAATATTAAACAGAAGGAAAATAATTAAGAATCATGTAGAAGGCAACATAATTTAAATTTTAGTAGATCTGATTTTGTTTTAAAGAGAAAGAATTTCAAACTATTTTAAAAATTAAAATACTAGACATAAAATGTTTTGTTAAAGAATACAGTACATAATCAAAGACATTTCATTCTCATATAATCATAGTAGGGAACTTTAACATCTCAGTTACACCAATGGACAGATTATCCAAACAGAAAATCGACAAGGTAAACAGTAGTTTTGAATGGCACACTGGACCAGATGGATTTAATATATATATTCAGAACATTCTATCCTAAAACAGCAGAATACTCATTCTTTTCAAGTGCACACAGAACATTCTCCAAAACAGATCACATATTAGGCCACAAAGCAAGCTTCAAAAAAATTTTTTAAAAAATCAGTCATACCATGTATCTTCTGACCAAAACACTGTAGAACTGGAAATCAACCACAAGAAAAAGTTTGGAAAGACCACAAATACATGGAGGTTAAATAACATGCTAACAAGGAATGGGTCAGCCATGAAATCAAAGAAGAAATAAAAAATTATATAGAAACAAATGAAAATTAAAACATAATGATCCAAAATCATTGAGAGGCAGCAAAAGTGGTTTTAAGATGGAAGTTTATAGCAATACAGGCCAACCTCAAGAAGTAAGAAAAATATAAAATAAACAACCTAACCTGACACCTAAAGGACCTAGGAAAAGAACAACAAGCAAAACCCAAACTGATCAAAAGAGAAGAAATAATAAAGATTAGAGCAGAAATAAATGATCAAAGACTGAAAAACAATAGAACACATCAATGAAACCAGGATTTTTTTCTCTGAAAAGATCAACAAAATTGATAAACCTCTAGCCAGACTCATCAAAAAGAGGAGAGACAGAAAGGACTCAAATAAATAAAATCACTAATGAAGAGGAGAAATAACAACCAAGATCCAGAAATACAAAGGATTGTCACAGAATATTACAAAAACCCATATTCCAACAAATTGGACAACTTAGAAGAAATGGATAAATTCTTAAAAACATATAATATACCAAAACTAAAGCAGGAAGAAATGGAAAATTTGAACATTATGAGCAATGAAATTGAATTGGTAATCAAAAAACTACCCGTCCACCTCCCAAAAAAGGTCCAGGACCTGACAGCTTCACAGACAAATTCTACCAAAAATTTAAACAAGAGTTAATATCTATTTTTCTCTAACTATTCCAAACAATAGAAGAGGAAGTAAACTTCCAAATTCATTCTATGAGGCCAGACACCAAAATCAGATAAAGATACCACTAAAAAGAGAACTATAGGCCAATATCTCTCATGAATATAGATGCAAAAATCCTCAACAAAATATTAGAAAACTGAATCTAATAATACATTATTAAAAATCATACACCACAATCAAGTGAGGTTTATTCCCAATATGCAAGGATGCTTTAATATTCACAAAGAATTCAGCATAATATTTCACATTAACAAGAGAAAGGATAAGAACCATAGGTGAGACAGGAATCCATCAAAATCCTAAAGAACACAAGCAGCAACTTCTTGCTAGATATGTCTTCAAAGGCAAGAGAAACAAAAGCAAAAATGAACTATTGGAACTTCATTAAAGATAAAAAGCTTTTGCACAACAAAGGAAACAGTCAAAACCAAAAGCCAACAGAATCAGAGATGATATTTACAAATGTCTTATCAGATAAAGGGCTCATATCCAAAATCTATAGAGAACTTATCAAACTCAATTCCCAAAAAACAAAAAAATCCAGTCAAGAAATAGGCAGAAGACATGAACAAACACTTCTCCAAAGAAACCAAGCAATTAGCCAATGACACATGAGAGAATGCTCAACTTCACTTGGCACCAGGGAAATACAAATCAAACCACAATGAAATATCAGCTCACGTCAGTCACAGTGGCTAAAATTCACAACTCAGGAAACAACAGACATTGGTGAGGATGCAGAGAAAGGGGAACCCTCTTACACTGTTGGTGGGACTGCAAACTGGTACAGCCACTCTGGAAAATGGTATGGAGGTTCCTCAGGAAGTTGAAAATACAGCTACACTGTGATCCAGCAATTCAACTACTCGGTATTTATCTAAAGGATACAAAAATGCTGATTCAAAGGGGCACACGCACCCCAATGTTTATCAGCACTATCAACAATAGCCAAACTATGGAAAGAGCCCAGATATCCATCAACTGATGAATGGATACATAAGATGTGGTATATATATTACAATGGGATGTTAGCCATCAAAGAGAATGAAGTTTTTCCATTTGCAAGGACATGGGTGGAACTAGAGGGTATTATGCTAAGTGAAATAAGTCAGAGAAAGACAAATACCATATGATTTCACTCATATGTGGAACTTAAGATAGGAAACAGATGGAGATACCTGGGTGGCTCAGTTGGTTAAGTATCCAACTCTTGAATTCAGCTCAGGTAATGATACCAGGGTCCTTGTATCAATGTCCCCACCCCATCCTGGCAGTTTCCTGCTCAGTAGGGATTTGCTTATCTCCCTCTCCCTCTACCCCTCTCCCTTCTTGTTCTGTCTCTTTCTCTTAAATAAATAAATAAATAAATAAATAAATATTTAAATAAAGAAATGGATGAACATAGGGGAAGAGAAGGGAAAGTAAAATAAGATAAAAACAAAGAGGGAGGCAAACCATAAGAGACTTAGAGAACAAACAGAGTTACTGGAGGGGAGGGGAGTGGGGGATCAGCTAAATGGATGATGGGTTTTAGAGGGTACTTGTGATGAGACTGGATGTTCTATGTAAGTGATGAATCACTAAACTCTACTCCTGAAACAAATAATGCAATATATGTTAACTAACTTGAATTTAAAGTGAAAAAATTAATATCCATATTTAAATGGACCTATGCAGTTTAAACCAGTGTTACTTGAGGGTCAACTGTATAATTTTATAAAGATATATTTTAAAATAACAAAAATGATAATGTGTCTAACAATAAATCCATTAAATAATTGATTTCCTGTCAAAAAAAGAAACAATGAAATATGGGCAGAAAACTCCCCATCTTAGAGTTATGTTATAGCCTTTGCCACCACAGACTGTAAAATGTAAGGTTTTTTCATGACCATATATAGATATAGCGAGGGACCTTGCCTTCTAATGCTTGCTTAACATTCTAATGCTTAACATTCATAATCAACCCATAAAAAATTACACAATCTTAGAAACTACAATCATGAACCAGTTGGCCTTAGAGGGTCAGCAGTGTAGCCCTGAACATAGCAAAAAAAAAAAAGAAAAAAAAAAGAAAAGAGATTCCTGTTCCGGGGAACTTTACATTCAAATACATGGATAAGAAAATAAACAAACACACCAGAAAGGAAATATCTGATGATATGAGTGAGTGCTATGTAGACATATAAGAGTGACATACTGGAAAGGGATGGGGATGAGGCTGCTGTGCTATGTGAGCTGGCCAGGAGAGCCTTTCTGAGCACGTGGCATTTCAACAGATATCTGGATACCTAGAATTATCCCACTCTATGAAGATTTGAAGCAAGAGCTGATAGAAGGCTATGAAGCAGGAAGAGGACGGTGTACCAAGAAACAGAAAGGAGGAGAAAGAAGCAGAAAGGCCACTGTGACGAGAGAGTAGTGACCAAATAGGAAAAAAAAAAGTATTAGGCAAGAGAGAGAGGAAGAGCCAGATATAGATCAGAAGGCAACTGGTCATCATTCTATTTGAAATGTTATAAACAGAAGAGCCCCAATATCTGATTTACATTTTTAAAAGATTATTTTGGTTAGAGTAAAGAATGGGTTATAGAAACCAAGACTGGTAGCAAAGAGACCAGTTAGGAGCATTTGAAGTACCGTAGACAAGAGATGATGGTAGGTTAGGCTAGGAGGTGGAACAAGACGTGGAGGGACAGTTGTATACTGAAGATATGTTTAGGAGAAATAGTCAAGGGGACTTGTTGATGGAGTGGATATGAGAAGTGATGAAGCAAAAATAAGTCCTGGAATTGTGACTGGCATAAGCGTGTGGATGGTTGTATAACTTACAAATATGAAGATAACTGGAAAAGATAAGGTTTAGAAATCAGACCTTCTGCTTTAAACATATTTGATTTTTGTCTTTTTAAAAATAAATAGTATATGCATATGTTTCAAAAATAAAAGTTTTAAAATAATTTGTACAGTGAGAAATCTCCCCATCTCAGTCCTCCATGGGTCTATTTCTCCTCACACCACACAACAAAAAGGTAATATTAATCTCTGTTGCACCCATCAAGAAATTATACGTATTTGCAAACAAGCATGAAAATAATTGATTTTATTTCTTAAAAAAATCAGTTACCTGTGAAGGAATTTTCCTCTGCAGGTTAACATCAGACTTGTTTCAATAACAACATCAAAAGTTTATTAGTTTTTAAGTGGAGCAATATTTTCAAAAACTTCACAAAAGTGCTCTACAAAGATTTTATAATAAGCTAAGCTATCTCTCAAGTCTCAAAACCATTTTAAACATGTACTAATCCAGAAAATCAGATTCATGCATTTTTCCTGTGTAATGTTTTAGAGAACAAATTTCATCCACCCAATGAAAATTAAGGAATCTTCAGCAAAAGGATAAGACAGGACAGTAGTATCCTTTGGAGTGGAGAGGGAAAAGAATGGAATTACTGGGCAATATAGCATACTCCAAAGGTAATGATCATACCCTTATTTTTTAAAGGAGTGATAGGTGTGTCTGGGTTTATATTATTATAATTTTTTGAAAAATTTTAAATCTATATTCAATTTATTTATTTTTCTTTTATAATAATAAAATTATTTTTATTGGTGTTCAATTTGCCAACATACAGAATAATACCCAGTGCTCATCCCATCAAGTGCCCCCCTCAGTGCTCGTCACCCATTCACCCCCACCCCCCACCCTCCTCCCCTTCCACCACCCCTAGTTCGTTTCCCAGAATTAGGAATTTTTATGTTCTGTCTCCCTTTCTGATATTTCCTACCCATTTCTTCTTCCTTCCCTTCTATTCCCTTTCACTATTATTTATATTCCCCAAATGAATGAGAACATATAATGTTTGTCCTTTTCCGATTGACTAATTTCACTCAGCATAATACCCTCCAGGTCCATCCACGTTGAAGCAAATGGTGGGTATTTGTCATTTCTAATGGCTGAGTAATATTCCATTGTATACATAAACCACATCTTCTTTATCCATTCATCTTTTGATGGACACCAAAGCTCCATCCACAATTTCTTACGTAATTGGCTATTGTGGACATTGCTGCTATAAACATCGGGGTGCGGGTGTCCCGGCGTTTCATTGCATCTGTATCTTTGGGGTAAATCCCCAACAGCGCAATTGATAGGTCAAGTAAGATTTATTCCAGGGACACAAGGCTGGTTCAACACTTGTAAAACAATCAATGTGATTCATCATATCAGCAAGAGAAAAACCAAGAACCATATGATCCTCTCATTAGATGCAGAGAAAGCATTTGACAAAATACAGCATCCATTCCTGATCAAAACTCTTCAGAGCATAGGGATAGAGGGAACATTCCTCAGCATCTTAAAAGCCATCTACGAAAAGCCCACAGCAAATATCATTCTCAATGGGGAAGCACTGGGAGCCTTTCCCCTAAGATCAGGAACAAGATAGGGATGTCCACTCTCACCACTGCTATTCAACATAGTACTGGAAGTCCTCGCCTCAGCAATCAGACAACAAAAAGACATTAAAGGCATTCGAATTGGCAAAGAAGAAGTCAAACTCTCCCTCTTCGCTGATAACATGATACTCTACTTAGAAAACCCAAAAGACTCCTCCCCAAGATTGCTAGAACTCACAGCAATTTGGCAGTGTGGCAGGATACAAAATCAATGCCCAGAAGTCAGTGTCATTTCTATACACTAACAATGAGACTGAAGAAAGAGAAATTAAGGAGTCAATCACATTTACAATTGCACCCAAAAGCATAAGATACCTCGGAATAAACCTAACCAAAGAGGTAAAGGATCTATACCCTAAAAACTATAGAACACTTCTGAAAGAAATTGAGGAAGACACAAAGAGATGGAAAAATATTCCATGTTCATGGATTGGCAGAATTAATATTGTGAAAATGTCAATGTTACCCAGGGCAATTTACACTTTTAATGCAATCTCTATATTCAATTTAATTAACATATAGTGTATTATTAGTTTCAGCAGTAGCATTTACGATTCATCAGTTGCATGTAACACCCAGTGCTCATTACTCAAGTGCCCTCCTTAATGACCATCCCCTAATTACCCCATCCCCCCACTCACCTCCCTTCCAACAACCCTCAGTTTGTTTCCTAGAGTTAAGAGTCTCTTATGAATGTCTCCCTCTGTTATTATCTTATTTTTCCTTTCCTTTCTTTATGTTCCCCTGTGTTATCTGTTTTGTTTTTTAAATTCCACATATGGGTGAGATCATATGGTATTTGTCTTTCTCTTACTGACTTATTTCACTTAGCATAATACCCTCCAGTTCCATCCACGTTGTTGCAAATGACAAAATTTCATTCTCTTTGATGGTTGAGTAATATTCATATATATGTTTATAAATATAAATATATACCACACCTCTATCCATCCATCTGTTGATGGACACCTAGGCAATTTCCATAGTTTGGCTATTGTTGATAGCACTGATAAACATCGGGGTGCATGTGCCCCTTTAAGTCAGCATTTTTCTATCCTTTAGATAAATACCGAGTAGTTGAATTGCTGGATCACAGTGTAGTTGTATTTTCAACTTCCTGAGGAACCTCCATACCGTTTTCCAGGGTGGTTGTACCAGTTTGCAGTCCCATCCACAGGGTAAGAGGGCTCCCCTTTCTCTGCATCCTCGCCAACGTCTGTTGTTTCCTGAGTTGTGAATTTTAGCCACTGTGACTGACGTGAGCTGATATTTCATTGTGGTTTGATTTGTATTTCCCTGATGCCAAGTGAAGTTGAGCATTCTCTCATGTGTCATTGGCTAATTGCTTGTCTTCTTTGAAGAAATGTCTGTTCATGTCTTCTGCCTAATTCTTGACTGATTTTTTTTGTTTGTTTTTTGGGAGTTGAGTTTGATAAGTTCTTTATAGATTTTGGATGCAAGCCCTTTATCTGACAAGATATTTGAGAATATTTTCTCCCACTCTGTCAGTTGCCTTTTAGTTTTGTGGACTATTTTCTTTGCTATGAACACACTTTTTATAATAAAGTTTAGAGCAAAAATCAATTATACAGAAATAAAAAAAAACAATAGAACAAATCAGTGAAACTAGAAGCTGGTTCTTTGAAAGATTAATTAATAATATTGATAAACCTTTAGAAAGATAGTGGACCCAAATAAATAAAATCATGAATGAAAGAGGAGAAATTACAACCTATACCAAAAAATACAGTTACAAGGGAATTATTATGAGGATTTATATGCCAACAAATTAGGCAGTCTGGAAGAAATGGATAAATTCCTAGAAACATATAAACTACCAAAAATGAAACAGGAAGAAATAAGAAACCTGAACATATCCAGAATTAGCAAAGAAATTGAATCAGTAATCAAAAGTCTCCAAACAAACAAGATTCCAGGGCTGGATGGCTTCCC
The DNA here is from genome assembly GCF_018345385.1 of Vulpes lagopus. Classification (NCBI taxonomy): domain Eukaryota; kingdom Metazoa; phylum Chordata; class Mammalia; order Carnivora; family Canidae; genus Vulpes; species Vulpes lagopus. The sequence continues at coordinate 10,372 of NW_024570632.1, read as the reverse complement.
AGGTAAATTCTGCCAAACATTTAAAGAAGAATTAATACCTATTCTGAAACTGTTCCAAAAATAGAAATGAAAGAAAAACTTCCAAACTTGTTCTGAGGCCAGCATTACCTTGATCCCAAAGCCAAAGACCCCACTAAAAAGGAGAATTACAGACCAATATCCCTGATGAACATGGATGCAAAAATACATTATTATAACTTCTGTCCTTAGCATCTGTCTTTAATTGGTGATATGACTTCATAAATAAGGGGAAAAAAACCCTCCATAACAAGATTTTATTTAAGGAAGTAAAAAAATGGGAGAAAGCTTATAGTAATTGCTTCCAATGTCATTTCTAGAAGCCAAAGTCTCTTATTAAAACTGTAATTAAATAATTGAAGTATAAGTAATAGAAAAGTAAAGAATTATAAAACTTTTGAGATGTTTGGGTGGTGCAGTGATTGACTATCTGCCTTCAGCTCAGACCATGATCCCAGAGACCCAGGATCGAGTCCCACTTCGGGCACCCCACAGGGAGCCTGCTTCTCTGTGTCTCTGCCTCTCTCTCTGTGTCTCTCATGAATAAATAAATAACATCTTTAAAAATAAAGAATTATAAAACTTTTAATCACTAAAATTTGAGTTGAAGAAGAGGAAAAGAGGGTATATACTTATTTTATCTTTGCTCATAACATGAACCTAATAGTTATTATCTAAAAATTCCAGAAATAGTTTTATTAAATGGTTATAAACCCTGGAAATGTGCTGTCCAGTGTGGTGGCCACCAGCTACAACATGACTATTGAGCACTTGAAATGTGACTACAAACTGAGGAAATGAATCTTAAATTTTATTAGTTAAAGTTTTAAGTCATGTGTAGCCAGTGTATTGGATAGCACAGCTCTAGAATAATACAAGAACCTTAACTCATTTAACTTAATAGTCTTTTCAATTTATGTGCCATTTTTCATTTTAACCTCTTTGTTTTTTTCAGTGTTCTGGAATGTCACCCAAACCTGCAATAGGCTTTATATGAGAAATAAACTTCTGATGTATAACACCTATGAAATTTTTCTGTTATTTTTGTGGCATAGCCTGTTAAAACTCAAAATTAAAAGTAAATCACTATCCTCACCATATTCCAGAGAAATATGGACTGGTACATTTAACTCCAATCACACAACTCTTGACTTATGTAAATCTTATTTTTGTGAACTTTAGTACTTAATCTTTTCCTAGACTTCAGACATTTGTTTGTCACTCTTGGTAGTTAATACAGTAGATGTTTGTTTAGATTTACCACATACTTGCCTTCTTTTTCTGTCATCTCAAATCTCCTAGCTGGGATCATTTTCTTGTCTCAGGTATAGCCTATGAAATTTCTCTTGTTTATTTGTTAGCATCAAACTTCGCTTCTGTTTTTCTAGGAGTTTTTATTTTATTCTCACTAAGTTGAAGCTTATTTTTATCTCTGAACACTAAATATAATTTTTCATTGGTTTACATTTTTGCTGTTAAAGCAGTCTTCTGTTAACTGCCTTTCCCTTGAGAGTAATCTCTGGTTTTGTATTCAGACACTTTCAACATCTGCTCAGTTGTCCTTATGGATTTTATTATGTTTCTCAGTGTGTATTTTAAAAAAAATTTATCCTCCTAATATTTTGGTGGGATCCTTGAGTATGGACATTGGTGTCTTTTGTTAGTTTGGGAAAATTTTCAGCTTTGCCCCTCCAAAGTTGCCTTTGCCACATATCCTCTCCTCCAGAAACTCTGAACTTTCATTCAGTTCTCAATGTCTCTTACCATCTCTTTCATCCTTTCTATCCCATTTTTCTTCTGCCTGCTTTGCCGGTTACTTATCCAGCTCTACATTCTAACTTCCCTTTCTCTCTGGATGTGTCTAGTTTGTATTCAGAAACAACTATAGAATTTTTTAACCGAATCTAGTTCTTCCTTTCGTATAATTTTCCTATTTGTTTTTATAGCGTCCTCCTTTTTCATATTTCCACCCCTTTTTTATTTCTTGAAAAAATGCTAAATGTATGTAATTTATATTCTGTAATTGTTTTGTGCTTTTGATTCTTCTTTCCGTTCTTCTGGCTTTCACTCACAGAACTTAATTTTCTTGTGTGATCACTGATGTCAGACTGTAAGCTTATTTTTTATCTGTAGAATAATTTAAGTCCTGGAATAATGGCAGCCTCTGCCATAGTGTATTTGTAGTTCCTTCTATCAGGAGGCATTACCTCTCTGGAATCAGAAACTGTGAATAAAATTATCAGCTAGCAGTGATTCAGACTACTCAATAGTATAAAATCAAACTCAAAAAATATATGTGATCCCACTTATAGTTCATAATTCTTTTTTCTCTTTATAGTCTTTTGGATGATGATTTAAAAAAAAATCTATTTCACTGTTAACCTGAGATGATATCTTTTGAGATCTCAGCTTGTTGTAAAGGATTTCCCTGTGTGAGCCCTGGACATTGTCACCTATCCATCTGTGTCCCTACCATCTGGTGGCCTTAAAAACAGAAAAAAAAATCTTCACAAAAACTGATTTCCATTCACCACTTATTTCTCGGGGATTCCAATTTCATTTGATTTCTAGATTCTCAGTATTCTAACTAACCAAAGTATTTCAAAAATGTTTATCAAACATGTGTATTTGGTTTTAGTCACAGGTTCAGAAAAGGTCTCTAATGTGCCACCAGATGGAAATGGAATGAAGCTCTATCATTTCTGCATTATCAAGATGTGGCATTTCATACTGCCCAATCATGTAAATCACTACATCAGTTCAGCCTTGATATAGTTTAATATATTTCATATTCAGTACTTTTCTTTCTGTCCTAGTTTCTCAGTCTTCATGAGTGACTAAAGTTTATTCTGAGTTTCGTCAAGTTCTCAGAAATAACATTCCTAGAATTTTGTTTAATATTTAAAACAGTTGGTAGACTTTTAAACTAAATTAAATGCCAGTTTTTGCTGGATATAACATCTGATATTTACACTTACTTATCTGAAGACTTTTTTTTTTTTGAGAGGTTAAGTAATTTATTCCAGTGTCACAAAATCCTGAATTTCAAACCTGAAATGCAAATGATAAGCTATACAAACTGAAGTACCTTGTAAAATACTGAGAAGCAAGGATGCCAGAGTGTTCTTTGGGACTGCATTCAAACTGATGAGGGGTTAAAAAAACTTAAGGATGGCAGAAATGGACTAGGGAAAGAGGATGCCTGTATTACGAGGGACCTAGGGGTTGGGGAGGAAAGTTGAAGAATAAATTGAGAATGTGTAAAAGAGTAAGGAAAGTGACAAATGGGCCACATGCTAGACAGAAAAAAATGCCAGGCCAGCAATCACTCAGGTAATCAAATGCTTCAATTATTCACTGTCACTTTGGATTCCCTCTACTTCTCATGGTGGCCTAATAACAGCAATCTTTCAAATCAACACAAATCTCCTTAAAAATTGTCACTATTTCATTACAAGTGGTGGAGACCACACTTCTATCACTTCCAGGGACTCAATGATGAGCTAGTGTCAGCATTCTCTTGTTCACTGTCATGCAGAGGCTGTTATACTGAAAGAATCTCAGGATTGCAAAGAGAGGAAGCTGCCCAGTGACTGATCTGTACCCCACATTTGAAATCTGGAGCCATGTGAAGACTTTTTTTTGTATATATTTTAATTGAAGTTCAATTTGCCAACATATAGCATAACACCCAGTGCTCATCCTATCAAGTGCCCCCCTCAGTGCCCATCACCCATTCACCCAATCTGGCTGCTCACCTCCCCTTCCACTACCCCTTGTTTGTTTCTCAGAGTTAGGAGTCTCTCGTGTTCTGTTTCCCTCTCTGATGTTTCCCACTCATTTTCTCTCCTTTCCCCTTTAATCACTTTCAATATTTTTTATATTACCCAAATGAATGAGACCATATAACGTTTTTCCTACTCAGATTGATTTACTTCACCCGGCATAATACCCTCCAGTTCCACCCACGATGAAGCAAATGGTGGGTATTTGTTGTTCCTAATGGCTGAGGAATATTCCATTGTATACATGGACCACAGCTTCTCTATCCATCATCTGTCGATGGACACTGAGGCTCCTTCCACAGTTTGGCTTTTGTGGACATTGCCGCTATAAACATTGGGGTGCAGGGGTTCTGGGGTTTCACTGCTTCTGTATCTTTAAGGTAAATCCCCAGCAGTGCAATTGCTGGGTGGTAGGGTAGTTTATTTTTAACTCCTTGAGGAACCTCCACACAGTTTTCCAGAGTGGCTACACTAGTTCACATTCCCACCAACAGTGCAAGACGGTTCCCCTTTCTCCACATTCTCTCCAACATTTGTTGTTTCCGTCTTGTTAATTTACACTATTCTCACTGGTGTGAGGTGGTATCTCATGCTGTGTTTTTTTTTTTAAAGATTTTATTTATTCATGAGACACACACACACACAGAAAGAGAGAGAGAGATTGGGGGGCAGAGACACAGGCAGTGAGAGAAGGCTCCACGCAGTGATCCCAATGTGGGACTTGATCCTGGGTCTCCACAATCATGCCCTGGGCCTAGGTGGCGCTAAAACACTGAGGCACCCAGGAATCCCCTCTCATGGTGGTTTTATTTTTTATTTTTTGTTTTTTTTTTCATGGTGGTTTTAATTTGTATTTTCGTGATGGCAAGTGATGCGGAGCATTTTCTCATGTGCTTGTTGACCATGTCTGTCTTCCTCTGTGAAGTTTCTCTTCATGTCTTTTGCCTATTTCATGATGAGATTGTTTGTTTCTTGGGTGTTGGGTTTAATAAATTCTTTATAGATCTTGGATACTAGCCCTTTATCTGATGTTTCATTTGCAAATATCTTCTCCCATTCTGTAGGTTGTCTTTTAGTTTTGTTGATTATTTCTTCTGATGTGCAGAAACTTTTTATCTTAAGTCCCAAAAGTTCATTTTTGTTTCCCTTGCCTTCATAGATGTATCTTGCAAGAAGTTTCTGTGGCCACGTTCAAAAAGGGTGTTGCCTGGGTTCTCCTCTAGGATTTTGATGGATTCTTATCTCACATTTAGATCTTTCATCCATTTTGAGTTTATCTTGGTGTCTGGTATAAGAGAATGGTCCAGTTTCATTCTTCTGCATGTGGCTGTCTAATTTTCCCAGCACCATTTACTGAAGAGATTGTCCTTTTCCAGTGGATGGTCTTTCCTGCTTTGTCAATTATTAGTTGACCATGAGTTGAGAGCTCATTTATGGGTTCTCTATTCTGTTCCATTGATCTATGTGTCTGTGTGCCAGTAACACAGTGTTTTGATGATCACAGCTTTGTAGTACAACCTGATATCCAGCATTATGATGCCCCTGGCTCCAGTAATATTTTTCAATATTCCCCTAGCTATTCAGAGTCCTTTCTGATTCCACACAAATCTTAAGATGATTTGTTCCAACTCTCTGAAGAAAGTCCATGGCATTTTGATAAGGGTTGCATTAAATGTGTAAATTCCCCTGGGTAGCATGACATTTTCACAATATTAATTCTTCCAATCCATGAGCATGGGATATTTTTCTATCTCACTGTGTCTTCCTCAATTTCTTTCAGAAGTGTTCTATAGTTTTTAGGGTATAGATCCTTTACCTCATTGGTTAGGTTTAGTCCCAGGTATCTTATGCTTTTGTGTGCAATTGTAAATGGGATTGACTCCTTAATTTCTCTTTCTTCAGTCTCATTGTTAGTGTATAGAAATGCCACTGACTTCTGGGCATTGATTTTGTAACCTGCCACACTGCCGAACTGCTGTAGGAGTTCTAGCAATCTTGGGGTGGAGTCTTTGGGTTTTCTATGTACAGTATCATGTCATCTGCAAAGAGGGAGAGTTTGACTACTTCTTTGCCAATTCGAAAGTCTTTTATTTCTTTTTGTTGTCTGATTGCTGAGGCTCAGACTTCTAGTACTATGTTGAATAGCAGTGGTGAGAGTGGACATCCCTGTCGTGTTCCTGATCTAAGGGGAACAGCTCCCACTGTTTCCCCATTGAGAATGATATTTGCTGTGGGCTTTTCATAGATGGCTTTTAAGATGCTGAGGAATGTTCCCTTTATCCCTACACTCTGAAGAGTTTTGATCAGGAATGGATGCTGTATTTTGTCAAATACTTTCTCTGCATCTATTGAGAGATTCATATGGTTCTTGTTTTTTCTCTTGTTCATATGATCTATCACATTGATTGTTTTATGAGTGTTGAACCAGCCTTGGGTCTTGGGGATAAATCCCACGTGGTCATGGTGAATAATCTTCTTAGGTACTATTGGATCTTATTGGCTAGTATCTTGTTGAGAATTTTTGCATCTGTGTTCATCAGGAATATTGGTCTATAATTCTCCCTTTTGGTGGGGTCTTTGTCTTGTTTTGGAATTTAAGGTGATGGTGGCCTCATAAAACGAGTTTGGAAGCATTCGATCCCTCCCTATCTTTTGGAACAGCTTTAGTAGAATAAGTATTGCTTCTTCTTTAAACGTTTGACAGTTTTCCCCTGGGAAGCCATCTGGCCCTGGACTTTTGTGTCTTGGGAGGTGTTTGATGACTGCTTCAATTTCCTCCCTGGTTACCAACCTGTTCAGGTTTTCTATTTCTTCCTGTTCCAGTTTTGGTAGCTTGTGGTTCCCCAGAAATGTGTCCATTTCTTTTAGATTGCCTAATTTATTGGAGTGTAGCTGCCCATGTTATGTTTTTAAAATCGTTTGTAATTCCTTGGTATTGGTCGTGATCTCTCCTTTTTCATTCGTGATTTTATTAATTAGAGTCCTTTCTCTTTTGTTTTTAATAAGGCTGGCTTATGGTTTATCTATCTTGTTAATTCTTTCAAAGAACCAACTCCTGGTTTTGTTGATCCATTCTACAGTTCTGCTGGTCTCTCTTTCATTGAGTTCTCCTCAAATCTTTATTAACTCTCTTCTTCTGCTGGGTGTAGGTTTTATTTGCTTGTCTTTCTCCAGTTCCCTTAGGTGCAAGCTAGGCTTGTGTATTTGAGTTTTTTCCAGTTTTTTGAAGGATGCTTGAATTTCAATGTATTTCCCTCTCAGGACTGCTTTTGCTGTATCCCAAAGATTTTGAACAGTTGTATCTTCATTTTCATTAGTTTCCATGAATATTTTTAATTCCTCCCTAATTTCCTGGTTGACCCTTTCATCTTTTAGCAGGTTGCTCTTTCACCTCCATGTGTTTGAGTTACTTCCAAATTTCTTCTTGTGTTTGAGTTCAAGGTTCAAGGCATTATGGTCTGAAAATATGCAGGGGACAATCCCAATCTTTTGGGGTCTGTTGAGACCCGATTTGTGACTCAGTATGTGTTCTATTCTGGAGAAAGTTCCATTTTCACTTGAGAAAAATGTGTATTCAGTTGCGTTTGGATGTAAAGTTCTGTAAATATCTTTGAAATCCATCTGGTCCAGTGTATCATTTAAAGCTCTTGTTTTTTTAGAGATGTTGTGCTTAGAAGATATTTTATTTGCAGAAAGAACCGTGTTGAAGTCTCCCAGTATTAGTGTATTATCATCTAAGTATGTCTTTACTTTTGTTATTAATTGATTGACATACTTTGCAGCTCCCACTAGGGGCATAAGTATTCATGATTGTTAGGTAGTCTTGTTGGATAGATCCTTTTAATATGATATAGTGTCCCTCTTCATCTCTTACTAAAGTCTTTGGGATAAACTTTAATTTATCTGATATGAGGATGGCTACCCCTGCTTTCTTATGAGTACTATTTGAATGGTAAATGGTTCTCCAACCTTTTATTTTCAGGCTGTAGGTGTCCTTAGGTCTAAAATGAGTCTTTTGTAGACAGCAAATAGGTGGGTCTTGCTTTTCTTATCCAGTCTGAAACCCTGTGTTTTTGATGTGGTCATTAAGACCATTTATGATCAGAGTTACTATTGAAAGATATGAATTTAGTGTCATCATACTATGTATTCAGTCCCTGTTTTTGTGGATTGTTTCTTTGGACATTCTTTTTCTTTTACAAGGTCTCGCCTTAATATTTCTTGCAGAGCTGGTTTGGTGGTCACATATTCTTTCAGTTTCTGCCTATCTAGGAAGCTCTTTCTCTCTCCTTCTATTCTGAATGAGACCCTTGCTGGATAGAGTATTCTTGGCTGCAGGTTCTTCTCATTTAGGACCCTGAATATATCCTGTCAGCACTTTCTGGACTGCCAGGTCTCTGTGGAGAGGTTTGCTCTTAATCTGTTATTTCTCCCCAAATAAGTTAGGGATCTCTTGTGTCTCACTGCTTTAAGGATTTTCTCTTTAGCTCTGGAATTTGGAACTTTCGCTATTAAATATCGAGGTGTTGAATGGCTTTTATTGATTTTAGGGGGGACTTCTCAATCTCATGGATCTGAATGCCTGTTTCCCTCCCCAAATTAGGGAAGGTCTCAGCTATTATGTTTTCAATTTGCTTTCTGGTCCTCTGTCCCTCTCGGCATCCTCTGGAACCCCAATTAAATGTAGATTTATTTCCTTCTGAAGCTGTCTTTTATTTCCTTTAACCTTTCCTAGTGGTCTTTTAATGGTTTTTCTCTTTTTTCCTCAGCTTCCTTCCTTGCCAACAACTTGTCTTCTATGTCACACACTCGTTCTTCAACCTCATTAACACTGTTGTTAGGACCTCCAGTTTGGATTGAATCTCATTTAATTGAATTTTAATTTCAGCCTGATTAGGTCTAAATGCTGCAGTCATGAAGTTTCTTGAATCCTTTATGCTTTTTTCCAGAGCCACCAGTAGCTTTATGATTGTGCTTCTGAATTGGCTTTCTGCATTGAATTGTAATCCCAATTCTGTAACTCTGTGTCAGAGAGGACTGTTTCTGATTCTTTCTTTTGTAGTGAGTTCTTCTTTCTAGTCATTTTGCTCACTGTGGAGTGGCTGTATGAGCAGGCTGAGTCAAGAATATCAACTGCGACCTAAGTAAATTTTACCTTAGATGGTTCTGATGAAGTCAGAGACCAGAAATTGAAAACAAAGATCAGAACAAAATAAAAGGACCACTAAAGTGAAAAACAAATTTTAAAACAAAGTAGTAAGAAATAAAAGGCCAGGAATCCTAAAGAAGATGAGAAAAAACTAGAATGAAAAGAAAAAGAAAAAAGAAAAAGGAAGAAGAAGAAGAAGAAGAAGAAGAAGAAGAAGAAGAAGAAGAAGAAGAAGAAGGAGAAAAGGGGGGGGCCTGGGAGATGGTGGTGAAGAAGTTGTAATGGAGGGAGAATGTAGTCTACCTGAGGGGGTTCTAGAGGGTGATCCTCTTGTTTCTGAGTATATTACTTCTGTATGTTTGAAGATGCTCCGTCCCAAATTTATATAAACCAGAAATACTTGTAGTGTGTTTCAAACAGTGGGATTGACAAACCAGATCTCCAGGAATGCAAAATTCCCCAGCAGGATGTACATGGGAGTGTGAGATGCTGGTCCCATCACATAGCACCAATAATAGCTCCATTTCCCATAAGAGTCAGGATATAGATGATTGAGAAACACAACTTGAATCTCCTTGCTGCAGGGAAAACCCAGAAGAATGAATTCCCTCACTGACTCAGAGGAGGATCCTGATCCAGACATGTTCATTGAGGCTGTAAGCTGCGCTACAATGGAGGTATTACCATGAGACCAAATCCTAACAACGGAGCAGAACAGACAAGGTCCTTATGATCTGACATTTATCTACTTATTGTTCCTGTGCCCCTTTGAGTTCTATGCCCAATAAGCAAAGAATAGTTGCCCTTCCACCAAATAACATGCTCTTCTCCCAACCTGAGGTATCTGTCGTTTTTTTCCTCCTTTTCTTCTCTTTCTTTTTTCCATGCCTTCTGAATTTTTTCCTTTCTCTTTTTCCTTATTTTTACTTACTTTGGTGGGGGGTGCTGGGTAATTTATATTCTATGGGGTCATAGTCAAAAATGGACCCCTATTTTCAAAAAAGCATACAGTTACTTAGTTGGAGTTGTGAAAAAGCTAGAAAAATTTAATGTTTTAGAAAACAGATTCATCCAAACCTACAACAGTAACACCACAATTTTTCCAGGAATTGAAACTATTTGGATTTTGTCCTCCAGATCTTTCATCAAGAACAACAACATAAAATTAGTATTATTTCTCTAGAGAGAGAGAAAAAAAGGATGAGGATACAATGTAATTTCTGCATACCTGGGAGCTCTGCCTGGGAGGAATGGGTCAGCTTTGTTCTTTCTTCTCAGTCTCAGTCTCAGTCTCAAAAGTGTTGATTCCAGGACTTTTACTAAAAAACAAAACCCCTTTTGTACAATTAACTGCCCAGGGACCACCAGAATCTTGTTAGGGGAGATGCCCAGAGAAGATGCATGTGAGATATTAGAAGGT